>NW_023330463.1:0-106186 GCF_011100685.1 Canis lupus familiaris | reverse complement strand
CTGGGTGCTGCCTAAGTTGGGCTAGATTCAGCAGTTCTGAGTTAGGTCAAAGTGGGGACAGAGACGCCAGTTCCAGGTGAGGCCAAACTGAGTACCAGAGTCACCAGATCCATGTGAGGTCCATGTTTGAAAGAAGTCACCAGGTCCGGGGAGGTCCAGGTGGGGACCAGAGTCACCAGTTCCAGGTGAGGCCAAGAAGGAGTCCACAGAAATCAGGTCCAGGTGGGGAACAAAGTCACCAGGACTGGGTGAGGCCTATGGGACCAGATACACAAGATCCAGGTGATATCCAGGTGGTGACCAGACTTACCAGTTTCCGGGTGAGGACCAGGTAAGGACAAGATTCACCAGGTCCAAGTGAGGCCCACGTGGGGACCTGTGTCACCAGGCATAGGTGAGGCCCAGGTGGCAACCCCACTGACCAGGTCCAGGTGAGGCCAACCTGCAGGCCGTGCAGAGGAACCATGTCCCGATGATGACCATGTAGGGACCAGACTTAACAGGTCCAAGTGAGGCCAACCTGCAGGCCATGCAGTGGAACCATGTCCCGATGATGCCCAGGTAGGGACCAGAGTCACCAGGTCCAAAAGAGGCCCAGATGGTGCATATTCACTAGGTCCAAGTGAGGCCCAGTTGAGGACCAGAGTCACCAGATCTGGTTGAGGCCTAGAAGGGTACCAGAATCACCTGGTCCAGGTGACATCCAGATGGGGACCACAGTCACCAGGTCAGGGTTGTCCCAGAGAGGTTCCAGAGTCATCATGTCCAGGTGAGGCTCAGGTGTGGAACAGAGTCACCAGGTCCCAATGATGCTCAGGTGAGGACCAGAGTCACCAGGTCGGGTGACGCGCAGATAGGATCAGAGTCACCAGATCTTGTTGAGGCCTAGAGGGGTAACAGATTCACCAGGTCCAGGTAAGGCACAGGTGTTGACCAGAGTCCCCGTTCTGGGAAAGGACCAGGTAAGGACCAGATTCACTAGGTCCGAGGCCCACGTGGACCTGAGTCACCAGGTATGGGTGAGGCCCAGGTGGCAATAACACTCACCAGGTCCAGGTGAGGCCAACCTGCAGGCCATGCAGTGGAACCATATCCCAATGATGCCCAGGTAGGGAGAATATTTACCAGGTCCAGGTGAGGCCAACCTGCATGCCATGCAGTGGAAACATATCAAGATGATGCCCAGGTAGAGACCAGACTTACCAGGTCCAGGGGAGGCAACCTGCAGGGCATGCAGTGGAACCATATCCCGATGATGCCCAGGTATGGACCAGAGTCACCAGGTCCAAATGAGGCCCAGATGGAGCATATTCACTATGTACAGGTGAGTCCCCTTTGAAGACCAGAGTCACCAGATCTGTTTGAGTCCTAGGGGGTACCAGAATCACCTTGTCCATGTGATATCCAGATGGGGACCAGAGTCACTAGGTCAGGGTGAGGCCCAGAGCGGTTCCAGAGTCAACATTTCCAGGTGAGGCTCAGGTGTGGTACAGAGTCACCAGGTACCAATGATGCCCAGGTGAGGACAAGAGTCACCCGGTCTGGGTGACGCACAGATAGGATCAGACTCACCAGTCCGGGTGAGGCCAAGAAAAGGCACAAAATCAGGTCCAGGTGGGGAACAAAGTCACCAGGACTGGGTGAGGCCCAGATGGGGACCAGATTCACCAGGTCCAGGTGAGGCCCAGGTGGTGACAAGAGTCCCCGGGTCTAGGAGAGGACCGGGAAAGGACAAGATTCACCAGGTCCAAGAGGCCCACGTAGGGACTTGAGTCACCAGGTATGGGTGAGGCCCAGGTGGCAACCCCACTCACCAGGTCCTGGTGAGACCAACCTGCAGGCCAGAGTCACCAGATCCACGTGAGTCCCTAGTGGGGACCAGATTCACCAGGTAAAAGTGAGTCTACAAGAACGCCAGAGTCACCAGGTCCAGGCGTGGTTCATGTAAGAACGAGACCACCAGGTCCAGGTGTGACCCAGGTGGGGACCACAGTCACCAGGTTCAGTTTGAGGCCTAGGTGGGGGGATCAGTGTCATCAGGACCAGTTGAGGCCAAAGTGTGGAGCAAAGTTATCATGTCCAGGTGAGGCCCAGTGGGAACAGAGTACCATGTCCCATTGATGCCAGGTGGGAAAAGAGTCACAAAGTCCAGACGAGACCTTGAGGAGTAGATTCACCAGGTCCAGTTGTGCCCAGATGAGGACCAGTGTCCCAGCACTGGGTGAGTCCCAGAGGGGGAACAGAGTCACCCGATTCTGGTGATATCCAGATGGGGACCAGAGTCACCATGTCAGGCTGAGGCCCAGAGGGGATCCAGCATCATCATGTCCAGGTAGTCTCAGGTGAGGTACAGAGTATCCAGGTCATAATGGTCCACAGGTGAGGACCAGAGTCACCAGATCTGGGTGAGCCCCAGTTAGGATCAGAGTCACCCGTTCAGGTGAGGCCCAAAAGGAGTCCACAGCAATCAGGTCCAGGTGGGAACAAAGTCATCAGGACTGAGTGAGGCCCAATGGGGACCAGATTCACCAGGTACAGATGATTCCCATGTTGTGACCAGACTTACTAGTTCCGAGTGAGGACCAGGTAAGGACCAGATTCACCAGGTCAAAGGGAGGCCCACGTGGGGCCCTGTGTCACAAGGTATGGAGGAGGCCCAGGTGGCAACCCCACTCACCAGGTCCAGTTGAGGCCAACCTGCAGGCCATGCAGAAGAACCATGTCCCGGTGATGCTCAGGTAGGGACCAGATTTGCCAGGTCCAGTTGAGGCCAATCTGCAGGCGATGCAGTGGAACCATATCCCGATGATGCCCAGGTAGGGACCAGAGTCACCAGGTCCATATAAGGCCCAGATGGAGCATATTCACTAGGTCCAGGTGAGGTCCAGTTGAGGACCAGTTTCACCATATCTACTTGAGTCTTAGAAGGGTACCAGAATCACCTGGTCCAGTGATATCCAGATGGGGACGAGAGTCACCAGGTCAGGGGGAGGCTCAGAGTGGTTCCAGAGTCATCGGGTCCAGGTGAGGCTCAGGTGAGAAGAGAGTCACCAGGTACCAATGATGCCCAGGTGAGGACCAGAGTCACCAGATCTGGGTGAGGCAGATAGGATCAGAGTCACCAGTTGCAGGTGAGGCCAAGAAAGAGTTCACAGCAATCAGGTCCAGGTGGGGAACAAAGTCACCAGACGAGGGTGAGACCCAGATGGGACCAGATTCACCAGGTCCAGGTGAGGCCCAGGTGGGGATAGAGTCCCCGGGTCTCGGAAAGGACCAGGTAACGACCAGATTCACCAGGTCCAAGAGGCTCACGTGGGGACCTGAGTCACCAGCTATGTGTGAGGCCTAGGTGGCAACCCCACTCACCAGGTCTAGGTGAGGCAAACCGGCGGGCCAGAGTCACCAGATCCAGGTGAGGCCCTAGTGGGGACTGGAGTCACCAGGTACATGTGAGTATACAAGAACACCACAGTCACCAGGTCCAGGTGTGGTTCATCTGGTGAAGTGAAGCCCAAAGCGTGACCAGAGTTACCAGGTAAGGGTGAGGCCCAAAGGGGAACCAGTAACTAGTTTAGTTTGAGTCCCAGAATGGGACGAGAGGTCCATGGTCAATGTGAGGCACAGGTGTGGAATAGAGTATCCAGGTCCTAATGATTCCTGGGTGAGGACCAGAGTCACTAGGGCCATGCAGGCCCAGATGGGAACAGAATCGCTAGGACCAGGTGAGGCATAGAATAAGACCACAGTCAGCTATGTCAGGTGAGCCCCTTGTGGGAACCAGAGCCACTCTATCCAGCTGAGTCCCAGGTCCATGTGAGGCCCACGTGAGGAGCAGATTCATCAGGTCGAATTGAGGCATAGCTGGGGACAAGAGTCACCAAGTCTGGGTGCGGCCGAGGTGGGGCAAGATTCAGCAGTTCTGAGTTAGCTCAAAGTGGGGACGAGAGATGTCAGATCCAGATGAGGCCAAACTGAGGACCAGAGTCACCGATGCAGGTCAGGTCCAGGTGTGGACCAGAGTCAGAAGATCCAGGTGAAGTCCAGGTGGGGACCAGAGTCACCAGATCCAGGTGAAGCCAAGGGAGGGACCAGAGTCGCTAGGTCCAGATGAGACCCAGATGAGGACCAGAGTTACCAGGTACACGTGAAGCCCCGGTGGGGATCAGAGGCAACATGTCCATGTGAGGCTGGCTTGGGGACCATGGTCAACAGGTCTACTTGAGGCCCAGGTGTGGAACACCGTAAGCAGGTCCAGGTGAGTTCCCGGTGGTGACAAGAGTCCCCAGGTCCAGGTCAGGCCCATGTGGGCACCAGGATCACCACGTCCAGGGGAGGCCCTTGAAAGAACCAGAGTCACAGTTCGAGGTCAGGCGCAGGTGGCAACCATGGTCAGGAGGTCCAAGTCAGGCCAAAGTGGGGTTCACAGTCACTAGGGCACGGTGACACCCAGAGGGACCAGAGTCACCTGTTCCAGGTGAGGACCAGTTGTGGATCACAGTCACCGGGTCCCAATTTTGCCCAGTTGAGGACCATGGTCAACAGGGCCAGGTGAGCCTCAGATGGGAACGAGAGCCCAAAATCCAGGTGAAGCCCAGGTGGGGACAACAGTCACCAGATCCAGGGTAGTCTCAGGCGCAGACCAGAATCACCAGGTCCAGGTGAGGTGCAGGTGGCAACCACACACAACAGGTACCGGTGAGGCCCTGGTGGGGACCAGAGTCACGAGGTACATGAGAAGCTAGAAACACTGCAGCCACCAGATCCACATGATGTCCATGTGGGAACGAGAATCACCAGTTACAGGTGAGGATCAGGCAGGGATCTGAATCACATGTCCACGTGAGATCCAAGAGGGAACCAGTGCCACCATGTCCAGGTGTGGCCCAGGTGAAGACCAGAGTTAATAGGTACGGCTGGGTCACTGTTACTGAAGAGTGTAACCATATCCTGATGCTACCCAGGTGGGTACAGAGACACCAGGTCCTGGTGAGGCCCAGGTGGAACCAGAGACATGAGGACCAGAGACATGAGGACCAGAGACATGAGGTCCCGATGGGAAACACAGACACCAGGTCAGGTGAGGCCATGCTTAGGATCCGAGTCACCAGTTACAGGTGAGGCCCAGGTGGAGCCATAGTCACCAGGTCCAGATGAGGCGAAGGTGGGGAGCATATTCACTACGTCCCGTTGAGGCCCAGTAGGACCAGAGTCACCAGGTCTAGTTGAGGCATAGAGGGGTACCAGATTCACCTGGACTAGGTGCCTTCCAGATGGGGACCAGAGTCACCATGTCAGGGAGAGGCCCAGAGGGGATCCAGAGTCATCATGTCCAGGTGAGTCTCAGGTGTGGAACAGAGTATCCAGGTCATAATGGTCCACAGGTGAGGACCAGAGTCAACAGATCTGGGTGAGGCCCAGTTAGGATCAGAGTCAACAGTTCCAGGTGAGGCTAAGAAGGAGTCCACAGCAATCAGGTCCAGGTGGGGAAAAAAGTCACGAGGACTGGGTGAGGCCCAGATGGGGACACAGATTCACCAGGTCCAAGTGATTCCCAGGTGGTGACCAGAGTTACCAGATTCACCAGGTCCAGGTGATTCCCAGGTGGTGACCAGAATTACCAGATACACCAGGTCCAAGTCAGGCCCACGTAGGGGCCTGTGTCACCAGGTATGCGTGAGGCCCAAGTGGCAACCCCACTCACCAGGTCCAGGTGAGGCCTACCTGCAGGCCATGCAAAGTAACCGGGTCCCGATAATGCCAAGGTAGGGACCAGAGTTACCAGGTCCAGGTGAGGACAACCTGCAGGCCATGCAGTGGAACCAGGTCCCCATGATGCCCAGGTAGGGACCAGAGTAACCAGGTCCAAATGAGGCCAAGATGGAGCATATTCACTAAGTCCAGCCGAGTCCCAGTTGAGGACCGAGACACCAGATCTGGTTGAGCCTAGAGGGGTACCAGAATCACCTGGTCCAGGTGACATCCAGATGGGGACCAGAGTCACCAGGTCAGGATGAGGCCCAGAGAGGTTTCAGAGTCATCATGTCCAGGTGAGGCTCAGGTGTGGAACAGAGTCACCAGGTACCAATGATTCCCAGGTGAGGACCAGATTCACCAGGCCTGAGTCACGCGCAGAGAGGATAAGAGTCACCAGTTCCAGGTGAGGCCAAGAAGAGTCCAAAGCAATCAGCTCCAGGTGGGGAACAAAGTCACCAGGACTGGGTGAGGCCCAGATGGGGACCAGATTCACCAGGTCCAGGTGATTCCCAGGTGGTTAACAGAGTTACGAGTTCCGGGTGAGGACCAGGTAAGGACCAGATTCACCAGGTCCAAGTGAGGCCCACGTGAGACCTGTGTCACCAGGTATGGGTGAGGCCCAGATGGCAAGCCCACTCTCCAGGTCCAGGTGAGGCCTATCTGCAGGCCATGCAGAGGAACCGTGTCCCGATGATGCCCAGGTAGGGACCAGAGGTACGAGGTCCAGGTGACGCCAACCTGCAGGCCATGCAGAGGAACCGTGTCCCGATGATGCCCAGGTAGGGACCAGAGTTACCAGGTCAAGAAGAGGCCAACCTGCAGACCATTATGTGGAACCATGTCCCGATGTTGCCCACGTAGGGACCAGAGTCACCAGGTCCAAATGAGGCCCAGATGGAGCATATTCACTAGGTCCAGGTGAGGCCCAGTTGAGGACCAGAGGCCCCAGATCTGGTTGAGGCCCAGAGGGGTACCTGATTCACCTGGTCTAGGTGACATCCAGACGGGGACCAGAGTAACCATGTCAGGGTGAGGCCCAGAGGGGATCCAGAGTCATCATGTCCAGGTGAGGCTCAGGTGTGGAACAGAGTATCCAGGTCATAATTGTCCACAGGTGAGGACCAGAGTCACCAGATCTGGGAAAGGCCCAGTTAGGATCAGAGTTACCACTTCCAGGTGAGGCCAAGAAGGTGTCCACAGCAATCAGGTCCAGGTGGGGAACAAAGTCACCAGGTCTAGGTGATTCCCAGGTGCTGACCAGATTTACCAGTTCCGGGTGAGGACTAGGTAAGGACCAAATTCACCAGGTCCAAGTGAGGCCCACGTGGGGACCTGTGTCACCAGGCATGGGTAAGACCCAGGTGGGAACTCCACTCACCAGGTCAAGATGAGGCCTACCTGCAGGCCATGCAGAGGAACCATGTCCTGATGATGCCCAGGTAGGGACCAGAGTTACCAGGTCCAGGTGAGGCAAACCAGCAGGCCATGCAGTGGAACCATTTCCCGATAATGCCCAGTGAGTGACCAGAGTCACCATGTCCAAATGAGGCCCAGATGGAGCATATTCACTAGGTCCAGATGAGGCCCAGTTGAGGACAAGAGTCACCAGACTGGTTGAGGCCTAGAGGGGTTCCAAATCCCCTGGTCCAGGTGACATCCAGATGGGGACCAGATCACCAGGTCAGGGTGAGGCCCAGAGAGGTCCCAGAGACATCATGTCCAGGTGAGGCTCAGGTGTGGAACAGAGTAACCAGGTACCAATGATGCCCAGGTGAGGACCAGAGTCACCAGGTCTCGGTGACGCACAGATAGGATCAGAGTCACCAGTTCCAAGTGAGGCCAAGAAAGAGTCCAGAGCAATCAGTTCCAGGTGGGAAACATAGTCACCAGGACTGGGTTAGGCCCAGATGGGGACCAGATTCACCAGGTCCACATGAGGCCCAGGTTGTGACCAGATTCCCCGGGTCTGGGAGAAGACCAGGTAAGGGCCAGATTCACCAGGTCCAAGAGGCCCACGTGGGGACCTGAGTCCAGGTATGTGTGAGGCCCAGGTGGCATCCCACTAACCAAGTCCAGGTGAGGCCAACCTGCAGGCCAGAGTCACCAGATCCAGGTTAGGCCCTAGTGGGGACCGGAGTCACCAGGTAAATGTGAGTCTACAAGTACACCACAGTCACCAGGTCCAGGTGTGGTTCATGTGGGAACGAGAGTCACCAGGTCCAGGTGAGACCCACGTGGGGACGACAGTCTCCAGGTCCAGATTGAGGCCTCGGTTGGGGGACCAAGGTCATCAGGACCAGTTGAGGCCAAAGTTCGGAGCAAAGTTATCATGTCCATGTGAGGCCCAGGTGCGGAACAGAGTAACCATGTCCCATTGTTGCCAGGTGGGAAAAGAGTCACAAGGTCCAGACGAGGCCTAAGTGAGGAGTAGATTCACCAGGTCCTGTTGAGGCCGAGTTGAGGACCAGTGACCCCAGCTCCGGGTGAGTCCCGAGGGGGACCAGAGTCACCCGGTTCTGGTGATATCCAGGGGGGACCAGAGTCAGCACGTCAGGGTGAGGCCCAGAGGGGAACGAGAATCACTAGGTCCAGGTGAGGCCCCGATGTGGAACTCAGAAACCAGGTCCCATGATATCCATATGAGGACCTGAGTCACCAGATCCAGGTGAGGTCCCTGTGGGAACCAGTCACCTCGTCCAGGTGAGGCCCAGGTGGGAACACAGTCACCAGGTCCAGGTGAGGCCCTAGTATATAAGAGAGTATCCAGGTCCCAATGATGCCCAGGTAAGGACAAGAGTCAACAGGTCCAGGAGAGGACCAAATATGGATCAGAGTCATTGTGTTCCAGGTGAGGCCAGATGGAGACCACAGGAACCAGGTCCAGGAGAGCCCCATATGAGAACCAGAGCCACCAGATCCAGGTGAGGTCCAGGTGGGACCACAGTCACAAGGTCCTGGTGAGGTGCAGGTGGCAACAGGATTCACCAAGTCCAGGTGAGACCCAGGTGGCGACCAGTCACCAGATCCAGGTGCGGACCAGCTAAGGACCAGATTCACCAGGTACAAGTGAAGCCCAAGGGTGACCAGAGTCACCAGGTAAGGGTGAGGCCCAGAGGGGATACCAGAGTAACCAGTTTAGTTTGAGGCCCAGAATGGGACCAGAGGTCCCTGGTCAAAGTGAGGCCCAGGTGTGGCATAGAGTATCCAGTTCCCAATGATTCCAGGTTGAGGACCAGAGTCACTAGGGCCATGCAGGCCCAGATGGGGAACAGAATCACTAGGTCCTGGTGAGGCATAGAATAAGACCACAGTCACCAGTATCAGGTGAGCCCCTTGTGGGAACCAGAGCCACTCTATCCAGCTGAGTCCCAGGTCCATGTGAGGCCCACGTGAGGACCAGATTCATTAGGGCAAATTGAGGCATAGCTGGGGACAAGAGTCACCAGGTCTGGGTGCGGCCTAGGTGGGGCAAGATTCAGCAGTTCTGAGTTAGTTCAAAGTGGGGACGAGAGACACCAGGTCCAGGTGAGGCCAAACTGAGGACCAGAGTCAGCAGATCCAGGTGAGGTCCATGTTGGAAAGAGAGTCACCAGGTCCAGGAGAGTTCCAGGTGGGGACCAGAGTCACCAGATCCAGGTGAAGTAGGGGACCAGACCAGAGTCACCTCCAGGTGAAGCCCAGGTGGGGACCAGAGTCAATAGGTCCAGATGAGGCCCAGGTGAGGACCAGAGTTACCAGGTACACGTGAGGCCCCGGTGGGGATCAGAGGCAACAGGTCCATGTGAGGCCGGCTTGGGGACCATGGTCAACAAGTCTACTTGAGGCCCAGATGTGGAACACAGTAAGCAGCTCCAGGTGAGTACGCGGTTGTGACATGGTCACCACGTCCAGGTGAGACCCAGGTGGGGACCAGGATCACAAGGTACAGGGGAGGCCCTTGAAAGTACCAGAGTCAACAGTTCGAGGTGAGGCACAGGTGGTAACCAGGGTCAGCAGGTCCAAGTCAGGGCAAAGTTGGTTTACGGTCACTAGGGCTCGGTGAGACCCAGAGGGAGACCAGAATCACCTGGTCCAGGTGAGGTCCAGTTGTTGAACACAGTCACCGGGTCCCAATTTTGCCCAGTTGAGGACCATGGTCAACAGGGCCAGGTGAGGCTCAGATGGAGACCGGAGTCCCCAAAGCAGGTGAAGCCCAGGTGGGGACCATAGTCACCAGATCCAGGGTAGTCTCAGGTGCAGACCAGAATGACCAGGTCCACTTGAGGTGCAGGTGGCAACCACACTCACCAGGTCCCTGTGAGGCCCTGGTGGGGACCAGAGTCACGAGGTACATGAGAAGCTAGAAACACTGCAGCCACCAGGTCCACATGATGTCCATGTGGGAACGAGAATCACCAGTTACAGGGAGGACCAGTTTTGGATCCGACTCACCATGTCCAGGTGAGACCCAGGTGGGAACCAGTGTCAACATGTCCAGGTGTGGCCCAGGTGAAGAGCAGAGTTAATAGGTCCGGCTGGGTCACTGTTAGTGAACAGTGTAACCGTATCCTGATGCTACCAAGGTGGGTACCAGAGACACCAGGTCCTGGTGAAGCCCAGTTGGGACCAGAGACATGAGGTCCAGGTGCGGTCCCGATGGGAACCACAGTCACCAGGTCAGGTGAGGCCATGCTTAGGATCAGAGTCACCAGTTACCGGTGAACCCAAGGTGGATCCAGAGTCACCTGGTACAGAAGAGGCCAAATCAGGACCAGAGTTACCAGGATCAGGTCAGTCCCAGTGGGGAATACAGTAACATGTCCCGATGATGCCCAGGTAGAACCAGAGTTACCAGGTCCAGATGAGGCACAGTTGGGGAGCATATTCACTAGGTCCCGGTGAGGCCCAGTTGAGGACCAGAGTCACCAGGTCTAGTGGAGGCCTAGAGGGGTACCAGATTCACCTGGTCTAGGTGACATCCACATGAGGACCAGAGTCACCACGTCAGGGTGAGGCCCAGAGTGGATCCAGAGTCATCATGTCCAGGTGAGGCTCAGTGTGGAACAGAGTATCCAGTTCATAATGGTCCACAGGGGAGGACAAGAGTCGCAGATTGAGTTAGGCCCAGTTAGGATGAGAGTCACCAGTTCCAGGTGAGGCCAAGAAGGAGTCCACAGCAATCAGTTCCAGGTGGGGAACAAAGTCATCAGGACTGGGGGAGGCCCAGATGGGGACCAGATTCACCCTGTCCAGGTGACCCAGGTGGTGACCAGAGTTACCAGTTCTGGGTGAGGACCAGGTAAGGATCAGATTCACCAGGTCCAAGTGAGGCCCACTTGGGGACCTATGTCACCAGGTATGTGTGAGGCCCATGTGGAAACCCCACTCACAGGTCCAGGTGAGGCCAACCTGCAGGCCATGCAGAGGAACGGTGTCCCGATGAAGCCCAGGTAGGGACCAGAGTTACCAGGTCCAGGTGAGGCCAACCTGCAGGCCATGCAGTGGAACCATCTCCGATGATGCCCAGGTAGGGAGCAGAGTCACCAGGTCCAAATGTGGCCCACATCGAGTATATTCACTAGGTCCAGGTGAGGCCCAGTTGAGGACCAGAGTCACCAGATCTGGTTGAGGCCTAGAGGGGTACCAGAATCACCTGGTCCAGGTGACATCCAGATGGGGACCAGAGTCACCAGGTCAGGGTGAGGCCCAGAGAGGTACCAGAGTCATCATGTCCAGGTGAGGCTCAGGTGTGGAACAGAGTAATCAGGTACCAATGATGCCCAGGTGAGTTCCAGGGTCACCAGATCTGGGTGACGCGCAGATAGGATCAGAGTCACCAGTTCCAGGTGAGGCAAAAAGAGTCCACAGCAATCAGGTCCAAGTGGGGAACAAAGTCACCAGGACTCGGTGAGGCCAAGATATGGAACAGATTCACCAGGTCCAGGTGAGGCCCAGGTCGTGACCAGAGTCCCCGGGTCGGGGAGAGGACCAGGTAAGTACTAGATTCACCAGGTCCAAGAGGCCCACGTAGGGACCTGAGTCACCAGGTATGGGTGAGGCCCAGGTGACAACCCCACTCACCAATTCCAGGTGAAGCCAACCTGCAGGCCAGAGTCACCAGATCCAGGTGAGGCCCTAGACGGGAACGGAGTCACCAGGTAAATGTGAGTCTACAAGGACACCACAGTCACCAGGTCCAGGTGTGGTTCATGTGGGAACGAGAGGCAACAGGTCAAGGTGAGACCCAGGTGGGGACCACAGTCACCAGGTCCAGATTGAGGCCTAGGTGGGGGGACCAGTGTCATCAGGACCAGTTGAGGCCAAAGTGCGGAGAACAGTTATCATGTCCAAGTGAGGCCCAGGTGGGGAACAGAGTAACCATATCCCATTGATGCCAGGTGGGATAAGAGTCACAAGGTGCAGACGAGGCCTAAGTGAGGAGTAGATTCACCAGATCGTGTTGAGACCCAGTTGAGTACCAGTCTCCCCAGCTCCGGGTGAGTCCCAAAGGGGGACCAGAGTCACCCGGTTCTTGTGATATCCAGGTGAGGACCAGAGTCAACAGGTCAGGGTGAGGCCCAGAGGGGGACGAGAATCACTAGGTCCAGGTGAGGCCCCGATTTGGAACTGAGATAACAGGTCCCATGATGCCCATTTGAGGACCTGAGTCAACAGGTCCAGGTGAGGTCCCTGTGGGAACCAGTGACCTCATCCAGGTGAGGCCCAGGTGGGACCACAGTCACCAGGTCCAGGTGACGCCCAGGTATATAAGAGAGTATCCAGGTCCCAATGATGCCCAGGTAAGGACCAGAGTCCACAGGTCCAAGAGAGGCACAAATATGGATCAGAGTCATTGTGTTCCAGGTGAGGCTAGATGGAGACCACAAGAACCAGGTCCAGGAGAGCCCCTTATGGGAACCAGAGCCTCCAGATCCAGGTGAGGTTCTGGTGGGACCAGAGTCACAAGTTCCAGGGGGGGCGCAGGTGGCAACAGTATTCACCAAGTCCAGGTGAGGCCCAGGTGGCGACCAGTCACCAGATCCAAATGTGGACCAGCTAAGGACCAGATTCACCAAGTGAAGTCCATGTTGGAAAGAGCGTCACCAGTTCCAGGTGAAACCCAGGTGGGGACCAGAGCCACCAGTTCCAGGTGAAGCCCAGGTGGGGACCAGAGTCACTAGGTCCAGATGAGGCCCAGGTGAGGACCAGAGTTACCAGGTACACGTGAGGCCCCGGTGGGGATTAGAGTCAACATGTCCATGTGAGGCCGGCGCATGGGGACCATGGTCAACAGGTCTACTTGAGGCCGAGGTGTGGAACACAGTAAGCAGGTCCAGGTGAGTCCGCGGTGGTGACTAGAGTCACCACGTCCACGTGAGGACCAGGTGGGGACCAGGATCACCAGGTACAGGGGAGGCCCTTGAAAGAACCAGAGTCAACAGTTCGAGGTCAGGCGCAGGTGGCAACCAGGGTCAGCAGGTCCAAGTCAGGCCAAAGTGGGGTTCACAGTCACGAAGGCACGGTGAGACCCAGAGGGGGACCAGAGTCATGTGGTCCAGGAGAGGTCCAGTTGTGGAACACAGTCACCGGGTCCCAATTTTGCCCAGTTGAGGACCATGGTCAACAGGTACAGTTGAGGCCCGGATGGGGACCGGAGTCCCCAAATCCGGGTGAAGCCCAGGTGGGGAACCACAGTCACCAGATCCAGGGTAGTCTCAGGTGCAGACCAGAATCATCAGTTCCAGGTGTGGTGCATGTGGCAACCACAACTCACCAGGTCCCTTTGAGGCCCTGGTGGGGACCAGAATCACGAGGTACAATGAGAAGCTAGAAACACTGCAGCCGACCAGGTCCACATGATGTCCATGTGGGAACGAGAATCACCACTTCCAGTGTGGCCAAGAAAGTGTCCAAAGCAATCAGGTCCAGGTGGGGAACAAAGTCACCAGGACTGGGTGAGGCCCAGATGGGGAAGAGTTCACCAGGTCCAGGTGAGGCCCAGGTGGCGACCAGTCACCAGATCCAGGTGAGTACCAGCTAAGGACCAGATTCACCAGAGCCAAAGTGAAGCCAAGGGGTGACCAGATTCAACAGGTAAGGGTGAGTCCCAGAGGGGGAAACCAGAGTAACCAGTTTAGTTTGAGGCCCAGAATGGGACCAGAGGTCCCTGGTCAAGTGAGTCCCAGGTGTGGAAGTAGAGTATCCAGGTTCCCAATGATGCCTGGGTGAGGACCAGAGTCACTAGGGCCAATGCAGGCCCAGAGGGGGAACAGAATCACTAGGTCCTGGTGAGGCATAGAAAAGACCCCAGTCACCAGTATCGTGAGCCCTTTGTGGGAACAAGAGCCACTCTATCCAGCTGAGTCCCAGGTCCATCTAAGGCCCACGTGAGGACCAGATCATCAGGTCGAATTGAGGCATAGCTGGGGACAAGAGTCACCAGGTCTGGTGTGCGGCCTAGGTGGGCAAGATTCTGCAGTTTCTGAGTTAGGTCAAAGTGGGGACGAGAGACACCAGGTCTAGTGAGGCCAAACTGAGGACCAGAGTCACCAGATCCAGGTGAGGCCCATGTTGGAAAGAGAGTCACCAGGTCTAGGAGAGGTCCAGGCCAGGTGGGGACCAGAGTCACCAGATCCAGGGGAGGCCAGGTGGGGACCAGAGTCACCAGATCCAGGTGAAGCCCAGGTGGGGACCAAGTCACTAGGTCCAGATGAGGCCCAGGTGAGGACCAGAGTTACCAGGTACACGTGAGGCGCTGGTAGGTATCAGAGGCAACTGGTCCATGTGAGGCAGGCTTGGGGACCATGGTCAAGAGTTCTACTTGAGGCCCAGTGTGGAACACTGTAACCAGGTCCAAGTGAGTCCCCCTGGTGGTGACAAGATTCACCAGGCCCAGGTGAGCCCAGGTGGGAACCAGGATCACCAGGTACAGGGGAGGCCCTTGAAAGAACCAGAGTCAACAGTTCGAGGTAACGCACAGGTGGCAACCAGGGTCAGCAGGTCCAAGTCAGGCCAAAGTGGGGTTCACAGTCACTAGAGCACGGTGAGACCCACAGGGGGAACAGAGTCACCTGCTCCAGGTGAGGTCCAGGTGTGGAACACAGTCACCGGGTGCCATTTTTCCGTGATGAGGACCATGGTCAACAGGGCTAGGTGAACCCAGGTGGGGACCACAGTCACCAGATCCAGGGTAGTCTCAGGTGCAGACCAGAATCACCAGGTCCAGGTGTGGTGCAGGTGGCAACCAAACTCACCCGGTCCCGGTAAGGCACTGGTGGGGACCAGAGTCACGAGGTACATGAGAAGCTACAAACAGATGGGATCCCTGGGTGGCGCAGCGGTTTGGCGCCTGCCTTAGGCCCCGGGCGCGATCATGGAGACCCGGGATCGAATCCCACGTCGGGCTCCTGGTGCATGGTTCCTGCTTCTCCCTCTGTCTGTGTCTCTGCCTCTATCTCTCTCTGTGACTATCATAAATAAATAAAAATTAAAAAAAAGATGCTAGAAACACTGCGGCCAACAGGTCCACATGATATCCATGTGGGAACGAGAATCACCAGTTACAGGTGAGGACCATGTGGGGATCCGACTCACCATATCCAGGTGAGACCCAGGTGGGAAACAGTGACACCATGTCCAGGTGTGGCCCAGGTGAAGACCAGAGTTAATAGGTCCGGCTGGGTCACTGTTAGTGAACAGTGTAACCATATCCTGATGCTAACCAGGTGGGTACCAGAGACACCAGGCCCTGGTGAGGCCCAGGTGGGACCAGAGACATGAGGTCCAGGTGAGGTCCCTATGGGAACCACAAACACCAGGTCAGGTGAGGCCATGCTTAGAATCAGAGTCACCAGTTACAGGTGAGGCCCAGTTAGAGCCAGAATCACCTGGTAAAGAGAGGCCAAAGTCAGGACCAGAGTTACCAGGATCAGGTCAGTCCCAGTGGGGAACAGAGTAACCATGTCCCGATGATGCCCAGATAGAACCAGCGTCACCAGGTCCAGATGAGGCGCAGGTGGGAGCATATTCACTAGGTCTCGTTGAGGCCTTGTTGAGGACCAGAGTCACCAGGTCTAGTTGAGGCCTAGAGGGGTACGAGATTCACCTGGTCTAGGTGACATCCAGATGCGGACCAGAGTCACCATGTCAGGCTGAGGCCCAGAGGGGATCCAGAGTCATCATGTCCAGGTGAGGCTCAGGTGTGTAACAAAGTATCCAGGTCATAATGGTCCACAGGTGAGGACCAGAGTCACCAGATCTGGGTGAGCTCCAGTTAGGATCAGAGTCACCAGTTCCAGTTGAGGCCAAGAAGGAGTCCACAGCAATCAGGTCCAGGTGGGGGGAAGAAAGTACAGGACTGTTGAGGCCCAGATGGGGACCAGATTCACCCTGTCCAGGTGATTCCCAGGTGGTGACCAGGATTACCAGGTCCGGGTGAGGACCATAAGGACCAGATTCACCAGGTCCAAGTGAGGCTCACGTGGGGACCTGTGTCACCAGGTATGGGTGAGCCCCAGGTGGCAACCCCAGTCTCTAGGTCCAGGTGAGGCCAACCTGGAGGCCATGCAGAGGAACCGTGTCCCGGTGATGCCCAGGTAGGGACCAGAGTTAGCAGGTACAGCTGAGGCCAACCTGCAGGCCATGCAGTGGATCCATGTCCCGATGATGCCCAGGTAGGGACCAGAGTCACCAGGTCCAAATGAGGCCCAGATGGAGCATATTCAATAGGTCCAGGTGAGCCCAGTTGAGGACCAGAGTCACCAGAACTGGTTCAGGCCTAGAGGGGTACCAGAATCGCCTGGTCCATGTGACATCCAGATGGAGACCAGAGTCACCAGGTCAGGGTTAGGCCCAGAGTGGTTCCAGAGGCCAGAGCCTCATGTCCAGGTGAGGCTCAGGTATGGAACAGAGTCACCAGGTACCAATGATGCCCAGGAGAGGACCAGAGTCACCAGGTCTGGGTGACACGCAGATAGGATCAGAGTCCCCATGTCCAGGTGAGGCCATGAAAGAGTCCACAGCAATCAGGTCAAGGTGGGGCACAAAGTCACCAGGACTGAGTGAGGCCAAGATGGGGTCGGATTCACCAGGTCGAGGTGAGGCCCAGGTGGTGACCAGAGTCCCCGGGTCTGGGAGAGGACCAGGTAAGGACCAGATTCACCAGGTCCAGGAGGCCCACGTGGAGACCTGAGTCACCAGGTATGGGTGAGTCCCAAGTGGCATCCCCACTAACCAGGTCCATGTGAGGCCAACCTCCAGGCCAAGTCCCGATCCACGTGAGGACCGAGTGGGGACTGGAGTCACCAGTTAAAAGTGATTCTACAAGAACAACACAGTCATCAGATCCTGGTGTGGTTCATGTGGGAACGAGAGTCACCAGGTCCAGGTGAGACCCAGGTGGGGACCACAGTCACCAGGTCCAGATTGAGGCCTAGGTCGGGGGACCAGAGTCATCAGGACCAGTTGAGGCCAAAGTGTGGAGCAAAGTTATCATGTCCATGTGAGGCCCAGGTGGGGAACAGAGTAACCATGTCCCAAAGATGCCAGGTGGGAAAAGAGTCACAAGGTCCAGACGAGGCCTTAGTGAGGAGTAGATTCACCAGGTCCTGTTGAGGCCCAGTTGAGGACCAGTGTCCCCAGCTCCGGGAGAGTCCCAGAGGGGGACCAGAGTGACCCGGTTCTGGTGATATCCAGGTGGGGACCTGAGTCACACGTCAGGTGAGGCCCAGACGGGGACGAGAATCACTAGGTCCAGGTGAGGCCCCGATGTGTAACTGAGAACCCAGGTCCCATGATGCCCATATGAGGACCTGAATCACCAGGTCCAGGTGAGGTCCCTGTGGGAACCCAGTCACCTCGTCCAGGTGAGGCCCAGGTGGGACCACAGTCACCAGGTCCAGGTGAGGCCCAGGTATAGAAGAGAGTATCCAGGTCCCAATGTTGCCCAGGTAAGGACCAGTGTCAACAGGTCCAGGAGAGGCCCAAATATGGATCAGAGTCATTGTGTTCCAGGTGAGGCCAGATGGAGACCACAGGAACCAGGTCCAGGAGAGCCCATATAGGAACCAGAGCCACCAGATCCAGGTGAGGTCCAGGTGGGACCACAGTCACAAGGTCCAGGTGAGGCGCAGGTGGCAACAGGATTCACCAAGTCCAGGTGAGGCCCAGGTGGTGACCAGATTTACCAGTTCCGGGTGAGGACTAGGTAAGGACCACATTCACCAGGTCAAGTGAGGCCCACGTGGGGACCTGTGTCACCAGGCATGGGTAAGACCCAGGTGGGAACCCCACTCACCAGGTGAAGATGAGGCCAACCTGCAGGCCATGCAGAGGAACCATGTCCGATGATGCCCAGGTAGCGACCAGAGTTACCAGGTCCAGGTGAGGCCAACCAGCAGGCATGCAGTGGAACCATGTCCCGGTAATGCCGAGGTAGGGATCAGAATCACCATGTCCAAATGAGGCCCAGATGGAGCATATTAACTAGGTCTAGGTGAGGCCCAGTTGAGGACCAGAGTCACCAGATCTGGTTGAGCCCTATAAGGGTACCAGAATCACCTGGTTCAGGTGACATCGAGATGGGGACCAGAGTCCCCAGGTCAGGGTGAGGCCCAGAGAGGTTCCAGAGTCATCATGTCCAGGTGAGGCTCAGGTGTGGAACAGAGTCACCAGGTACCAATGATGCCCAGTTGAGGACCAGATTCACCAGGTCTGGGTGATGCGCAGATAGGATCCGAGTCACCAGTTCCAGGTGAGGCCAAGAAGGCGTCCACAGCAATCAGGTCGATGTGGGGAACAAAGTCACCAGGACTGGGTGAGGCCAGATGGGGACCAGATTCACCAGGCCCAGGTGATTCCCAGGTGGTGACCAGAGGTACCAGTTCCGGGGAAGGACCAGGTAAGGACCAGATTCACCAGGTCCAATTGAGGCCCACGTGGGGACCTGTGTCACCATGTACGGGTGAGGCACAATTGGCAACACCACTCACCAGGGCCAGGTGAGGCCAACCTGCAGGTGATGGAGAGGAACCGTGTCCCGATGATGCCCAGGTAGGGACCAGAGTTACCAGGTCCAGGTGAGGCCAACCTGTAGGCCATGCAGTGGAAACATGTCCCGATGATGCCCAGGTAGGGACCAGAGTTACCAGGTCCAGGTGAGGCCAACCTGCAGGCCATGCAGTGGAACCATATCCCTATGATGCCCAGGTAGGGACCAGAGTCACCAGGTCCAAATGAGGCCCACATGGAGCATATTCACTAGGTCAGGTGAGGCCCAGTTGAGGACCAGAGGCACCAGATCTCGTTGAGGACTAGAGGGGGTACGAGAATCCCTGGTCCAGGTGACATCCAGATGGGGACCACAGTCACCAGGGAAGGGTGAGGCCCAGAGAGGTTCCAGAGTCATCATGTCCAGGTGAGGCTTAGGTGTAGAACAGAGTCACCAGGTACCAATGATGCCCAGGTGAGTACCAGACTCAACAGGCCAGGAGAGGCCCAAATATGGATCAGAGTCATTGTGTTCCAGGTGAGGCCAGATGGAGACCACAGTCACCAGGTCCTGGTGAGGCCGAGGTATATAAGAGAGTATCCAGGTCCCAATGATGCCAGGTAAGGACCAGACTCAACAGGTCCAGGAGAGGCCCAAATATGGATCAGAGTCATTGTGTTCCAGGTGAGGCCAGATGGAGACCACAGGAACAGGTCCAGGAGAGCCCCATATGGGAACCAGAGCCACCAGATACAGGTGAGGTCAGGAGGGACCACAGTCACAAGGTACAGGTGAGGCGCAGGTGCAACATGATTCACCAAGTCCAGGAGAGGCCCACGTGGTGACCTATCACCAGATCCAGGTGCGGACCAGCTAAGGACCAGATTCACCAGGCCCAAGTGAAGCCCAAGGGGTGACCAGAGTCACCAGGTAAGGGTGAGGCCCAAAGGGGAACCAGAGTAACCAGTTAGTTTGAGGCACAGAATGGGACCAGATGTCCCTGGACAAAGTGAGGCCCAGGTGTGGAATAGAGTATCCAGGTCCCAATGATGCCTGGGTGAGGACCAGAGTCACTAGGGCCATGCAAGCCAGATGGGGAACAGAATCACTAGATCCTGGTGAGGCATAGATTAGATCACAGTCAGCAGGATCACGTGAGACCCTTGTGGGACCCAGAGCCCCTCTATCCAGCTGAGTCCCAGGTCCATGTGAGGCCCACGTGAGGACCAGATTCATCAGGTCGAATTGAGGCATAGCGGGGACAAGAGTCACCAGGTCTGGGTGCGCCTAGGTGGGGCTAGATTCAGCAGTTCTGAATTACGTCAAAGTGGGGACAAGAGACACCAGGTCCAGGTGAGGCCAAAACTGAGGACCAGAGTCACCAGATCCAGGTGAGGTCCATGTTGGAAAGAGAGTCACCAGGTCCAGGAGAGGTCCAGGTGGGACCAGAATCACCAGATCCAGGTAAATTTCAGGTGGGGACCAGAGTCACCAGACAGGTTGAAGTCCAGGTGGGGACCAGAGTCTCTAGGTGCAGGTGAGGCCCAGGTTAGTACCAGAGTTACCAGGTACACGTGAGGCCCCGGTGGGATCAGAGGCAAGAAGTCCATGTGAGCCCGGCTGGGGACCATGGTCAACAGGTCTACTTGAGGCCCATGTGTGGAACACAGGAACCAGGTCCAGGTGAGTCCCCGGTGGTGACAAGAGTCACCACGTCCAGGTGAGACCAGGTGGGGACCAGGATCACCAGGTACAGGGAGGCCCTTGAAAGAACCAGAGTCAACAGTTCGAGGTCAGGCACAGGTGCAACCAAGGTCAGCAGGTCCAAGTCAGGCCAAAGTGGGTTCAGAGTCATTAGGGTACGGTGAGACCCGGAGGCGGACCAGAGTCACGTGGTCCGGGTGAGGTCCAGTTGTGGAACAAGTCACCGGGTCCCAATTCTGCAGAGTTGAGGACATGGTCACAGGGCCAGGTGTGGCCCAGATGGGGACCACAGTCCCCAAATCCAGGTGAAGCCCAGGTGGAGACCACAGTCACCAGATCCAGGGTTGTCTCAGGTGCAGACCAGAATCCCCAGGTCCATGTGAGGTGCAGGTGACAACCACACTCACCAGGTCCGGTGAGGCTCTGGTGGGACCAGAGTCACGAGGTACATGAGAAGCTAGAAACACTGAAGCCACCAGATCCACATGATGTCATTGTGGGAACGAGAATCACCAGTTACAGGCGAGGACCAGGTGGGGATCCGACTCACCATGTCCAGGTGAGACCCAGGTGGGAACCAGTGTCACCATGTCCAGGTGTGGCCCAGGTGAAGACCAGAGACAATAGGTCCGGCTGGGTCACTGATAGTGAACAGTGTAACCATATCCTGATGCTACCAGGTGGTAACCAGAGACACAAGGTCCTGGTGAGGCCCAGGTGGGACCCAGAGACATGAGGTCCAGGTGAGGTCCCGATGGAAACCACAGTCACCAGGTCAGGTGAGGCCATGCTTAGGATCAGAGTCACCAGTTACCGGTGAGGCCCAGGTGGAGCCAGAGACACCAGGTCCAGATGAGGCGAAGGGGGAGCATATTCACTACGTCCCGTTGAGGCCCAGTAGAGGACCAGAGTCACCAGGTCTAGTTGAGGCCTAGAGGGGTACCAGGTTCACCTGGTCTAGGTACCTTCCAGATGGGGACCAGAGACACCATGTCAGGGAGAGGGCCAGAGGGGATCCAGAGTCATCGTGTCCAGGTGAGGCTCACGTGTGGAAGAGAGTATCCAGGTCATAATGGTCCACAGGTGAGGACCAGAGTAACAGATCTGAGTGATGCCCTGTTAGGATCAGAGTCAACAGTTCCAGGTGAGGCTAAGAAGGAGTCCACAGCAATCAGGTCCAGGTGGGTAAAAAAGTCACGAGGACTGGATGAGGCCCAGATGGGGACACAGATTACAGGTCCAGGTGATTCCCAGGTGGTGACCAGAGTTACCAGATTCACCAGGTCCAGGTGATTCCCAGGTGGTGCCCAGAATTACCAGATACAACAGGTCCAAGTGAGGCCCACGTAGGGGCCTGTGTCACCAGTATGGGTGAGGCCCAAGTGGCATGCCCACTCACCAGGTCCAGGTGAGGCCTACCTGCAGGCCATGCAAAGTAACCGAGTCCCGATAATGCCAAGGTAGGGACCAGAGTTACCAGGTCCAGGTGAGGCCAACCTGTAGCCATGCAGTGGAACGAGGTCCCCATGATGCCCAGGTAGGGACCAGAGTAACCTGGTCCAAATGAGGCCAAGATGGAGCATATTCACTAAGTCCAGCCGAGGCCAGTTGAGGACCAGAGACCCAGATCTGGTTGAGGCCTAGAGGGGTACCAGAATCACCTCTTCCAGGTGACATCAGATGGGACCAGAGTCACCAGGTCAGGGTGAGGCCCAAACGGGTTCCAGAATCATCATGTCCAGGTGAGGCTCAGGTGTTGAACAGAGTCACCAGGTACCAATGATGCCCAGATGAGGACCAGAGTCACCAGGCCTGAGTCACGCGCAGAGAGGATAAGAGTCACCAGTTCCAGGTGAGGCCAAGAAGAGTCCAAAGCAATCAGGTCCAGGTGGGGAACAAAGTCACCAAGACCGGGTGAGGCCCACATGGGGAAGAGATTCACAGGTCCAGGTGAGGCCCCAGGTGGTGACCAATCCCCGGGTCTGGGAGAGGACCATGTAAGGACCAGATTCACCAGTTCCAAGAGGACCACGTGGGTTCCTTAGTCACCAGGTATGGGTGAAGCTCAGGTGCAACCCCACTCACCAGGTCCAGGTGAGGCCAACCTGCAGGCCAGAGTCAGCAGATCCAGGTGAGGCCCTAGTGGGGACTGGTGTCACCAGGTGAATGTGAGTCTACAAGAACACCACAGTCACCAGGTCCAGGTGTGGTTCATGTGGGAACGAGAGTCACCAGGTCCAGGTGAGACCCAGTGTGACCACGTCACAAGGTCCAGATTGAGGCCTAGGTGGTGGGACGAGAGTTATCAGAGCAGTTGAGGCCAAAGTGTGGATCAAGTTATCATTTAGGTGAGGCCCATGTGGGGAACAGAGTATCCATGTCCATTGATGCCAGGTGGGGGGAAAAGAGTCACAAGGTCCAGACGAGGCCTAAGTGAGGAGTAGATTCACCAGGTCCTGTTGAGGAACAGCTGAGGACCAGTGTCCCCAGCTAGGGTGAGTCCCAGAGGGGGACCAGAGTCACCCGGTTTCTGGTGATATCAAGGTGGGGACCAGAGTCACCACGTCAGTGTGAGGCCCAGAGGGGGACTAGAATCACTAGATCCAGGTGAGGCCCCGATGTGGAACTGAGAAACCAGGTCCCATGATGCCCATATGAGGACCTGAGTCACCAGGTCCAGGTGAGGTCCCTGGGAACCAGTCACCTCATCCAGGTGAGGTCGAGGTGGGACCACAGTCACAAGGTTCAGGTGATGCACAGGTGGCAACAGGATTCACCAAGTCCAGGTGAGTCCCAGGTGGCGACCAGTCACCATATCAATTGCGGAACAGCTAAGGACCAGATTCTCCAAGCCCAAGTGAAGTCCAACGAGTGACCAGAGTCACCAGGTCAGGTGAGGCCCAGTTGGGACCAGAGACATGAGGTCCAGGTGAGGCCCGATGGAAACACAGTCCAGGTCCATGTGAGGCCAAACTGAGTACCAGAGTCACCAGATCAGGTGAGGTCCATGTTGGAAGAGAGTCACCAGGTCCAGGAGAGGTCCAGAAGGGGACCAGAGTCACCAGATGCAGGTGAAGTCCAGGTGGGGACCAGAGTCAGAGAGCAGGTGAAGCCCAGGTGGGCACACAGTCACTAGGTCCAGATGAGGCCCAGGTGAGGACCAGAGTTACCAGGTACACGTGAGGCCGGTGGGGATCAGAGGTCAACAGGTCCATGTGAGGCCGGCTTGGGGACCATGGTCAACAGTGTACTTGAGGCTCATGTGGAACACAGTAACCAGGTCTAGGTAGTAACGCGGTTGACAAGTACCACGTCCAGGTGAGGCCCAGGTGGGGACCAGGATTACCAGGTCCAGGGGAGGCCCTTGAAAGTACCAGAGTCAACAGTACGACGTCAGTCGCAGGTGGGAACCAGGGTCAGCAGGTCCAAGTCAGTCCAAAGTGGGGTCCACAGTCACTAGGGCACGGTGAGACCCAGAGGGGAACCAGAGTCGCCTGGTCCAGGTGAGGTCCAGGTGTGGAACACAGTCACCAGGTCCCAATTTTGCCCAGTTGAGTACCATGGTCAACAGGGCCAGGTGACGCCAGATGGGGACCGGAGTCCCCAAATCCAGGTGAAGCCCAGGTGGGGACCACAGTCACCAGATCCAGGGTAGTCTCAGGTGCAGACCAGAATCACCAGGTCCAGGTGAGTTGCCGGTGGCAACCACACTCACCAGGTCCCGGTGAGGCCCTGGTGGAGACCAGAGTCATGAGGTACATGAGAAGCTAGAAACACTGCAGCCACCAGGTCCACATGATGACCATGTGGGAACGACAATCACCAGTTACAGGTGAGGACCAGGTGGAGCCAGAGTCACCTGGTACAGAAGAGGCCAAAGTCAGGACCAGAGTTACCAGGATCAGGGCAGTCCCAGTGGGGAATAGAGTAACCATGTCCCAATGAGTCCCATGTAGTACCAGAGTCGCCAGTTCCAGATGAGGCGGAGGTGGGAGCATATTCACTAGGTCCCGGTGAGGCCCAGTTGAGGACCAGAGTCACCAGGTCAAGTTGAGGCCTAGAGGGGTACCAGATTCACCTGGTCTTGGTGACATCCAGATGGGGCCCATGTCACCATGTCAGGCTGAGGCCCAGAGGGATCCAGAGTCATCATGTCCAGGGTGAGGGCTCAGGTGTGGAACAGAGTATCCAGGTCATAATGGTCCACAGGTGAGGACCAGAGTCACCAGATCTGGGTGAGGCCCAGTAAGGATCAGAGTCAGCAGTTCCAGGTGAGGCCAAGAAGGAGTCCACAGCAATCAGGTCCAAGGCGGGGAAGCAAAGTCACCAGGACTGGGTGAGGCCCAGATGGGGACCAGATCACGAGGTCCAGGTGATTCAGGTTGTGAAAGAGTTACCGGTTCCGGGGTGAGGACCAGGATAAGACAGATTCACCAGGTCAAGGTGAGGCCCACGTGGGTCCTTTGTCACCAGGTATGAGTGAGGCCCAGATGGCAACCCCACTCACCAGGTCCAGGTGAGGCCAACCTGCAGGCCATACAGAGGAAATATGTCCCGATGATGCCCAGGTAGGGACTAGAGTTACCAGGTCCAGGTGAGGCCAACCTGCAGGCCATGCAGTGGAACCATGTCCCGATGATGCCCAGGTAGGGACCAGAGTTAACAGGTCCAGGTGAGGCCAACCTGAAGTCCATGCAGTGGAACCATGTCCCGATGATGCCAGGTAGGGATCAGAATCATCAGGTCCAATGAGATCCAGATGGAGCATATTCACTAGGACCAGGTGAGGTCCAATGGAGGACCAGAGTCACAGGATCTGGTTGAGGCCTAGAGGGGTACCAGAATCACCTGTCCAGGTGACATCCAGATGGGGACCAGAGTCCCCAGGTCAGGATGAGGCCTAGAGAGGTTCCAGAGTCATCATGTCCAGGTGAGGCTCAGGTGTGAACAGAGTATCCAGGTCTTATTGGTCCACAGGTGAGTACCAGAGTCACCAGATCTGGGTGAGGCCCAGTTAGGATCAGAGTCACAAGTTCCAGGTGAGGACAAGAAGGGTTACACAGCAATCAGGTCCAGGTGGGTAACAAATTCAACAGGACTGGGTGAGGCCCAGATGGGGACCAGATTCTCCAGGCCCAAGGTGAGGCCCAGGTGGTGATCAGAGTTACCAGTTCGGGAGAGGACCAGGTAAGGACCAGATTCACCAGGTCGAAGTGAGGCCCACGTGGGGACCTGTGTCACCAGGTATGGGTGAGACCCAGGTGTCAACCCCACTCACCAGGTCCAGGTGAGGCCAACCTGTAGGCAATACAGAGGAACGGTTTACCGATGATGCCCAGGTAGGGACCAGAGTTACGAGGTCCAGGTGAGGCCAACCTGCAGGCCATGCAGTGGAACCATGTCCCGATGATGCCCAGGTAGGGACGAGAGTCACCAGGTATGGGTGACGCGAAGATAGGATCAGAGTCACCAGTTCCAGGTGAGGCCAAGAAAGAGTCCACAGCAATCAGGTCCACGTGGGTAACAAAGTCACCAGGACGGGTGAGGCCCAGATGGGGACCAGATTCACAGGGCCAAGTGAGGCCGAGGTGGAGACCAGAGTCCCCGGGTCTGGGAGAGGACCCGGGTAACGACCAGATTAACAGGTCCAAGAGGCCCACGTGGGGACCTGAGTCACCAGGTCCAGGTGAGGCCAGCCTGCAGGCCAGAGTCACCAGATCCAATTGGGGCCCTAGTGGGGACCGGAAGTCACCAGGTAAATGTGAGTCTACAAGAACACCACTGTCACCAGGTCCAGGTATGGTTCATGTGGGAACGAGAGTCACCAGGTCCAGGTGAGACCCAGGTGGGGACCACAGTCACCAGGGCCAGATTGAGGCCTATGTGGGGGACCAGAGTCATCAGGACCATTTGAGGCCAAAGTGTGGAGCAAAGTTTTCATGTCCAGGTGAGGCCCAGGTTGGGAACAGTGTAGCAATGTCCCATTGATGCCAGGTGAGAAAAGAATCACAAGATCCAGACGAGGCCTAAGTGAGGTGTAGATTCACCAGGTCCTTTTGAGGCCCAGTTGAGGACCAGTATCCCCATCTCCGGGTGAGTCCCAGAGGGGGACTAGAGTCACCCGGTCCTGGTGATATCCAGGTGGGGACCATAGGCACCACGTCAGGGTGAGGTCCATAGGGGGACGAGAATCACTAGGTCCAGGTGAGGCCCCGATGTGGAATTGAGAAACCAGGTCCCATGATGCCCATATGAGGACCTGAGTCACCAGGTCCAGATGAGGTCCGTGTGGGAACCAGTCACCTCGTCACGGTGAGGCCCAGGTGGGACCACAGTCACCAGGTCCAGGTGAGCATCTTGTAGGAACCAGAGCCACTCTATCCAGCTGAGTCCCAGGTCCATGTGAGGCTCACGTGAGGACCAGATTCATCAGGTCGAATTGAGGCATAGCTGGGGACAAGAGTCACCAGGTCTGGGTGCGGCCTAGGTGGGGCAAGATTCAGCAGTTCTGAGTTAAGTCAAAGTGGGGACAAGAGACACCAGGTCCAGGTGAGGCCAAACTGAGGACCAGAGTCACCAGATCCAGGTGAGGTCCATGTTGGGAATAGAGTCACCAGGTCCAGGAGAGTTTCATGTGGGGACAAGAGTCACCAGATCCAGGTGAAGTCCAGGTGGGACCAGAGTCTCCTGATCCAGGTGATACACAGGGGGGACCAGAGTCACCAATTCCAGATGAGGCCCAGGTGAGGACCACAGTTACCAGGTACACGTGAGGCCTCGGTGGGGATCAGAGGCAACAGGTCCATGTGAGGCCGGCTTGGGGACCATGGTCAACAGGTCTACTTGATGCCCAATGTGGAACACAGTAAGCAGATCCAGGTGAGTCCCCGGTGGTGAAAAGAGTCACCACGTCCAGGTGAGGCCCAGGTGGGGACCAGGATCACCAGGTACAGGGGAGGCCCTTGAAAGAACCAGATTCAACAGTTCGTGGTCAGGCGCAGGTGGCAACCAGGGACAGCAGGTCCAAGTCAGGCCAAAGTTGGGTTCACAGTCACTAGGGCACGGTGAGACCCAGAGGGGGACCAGTGTAACCTGGTCCAGGTGAGGTCCAGTTGTGGAACACAGTCACTGGGTCCCAATTTTGCCAAGTTGAGGACCATGGTCAACAGTGCCAGGTGAGGCCCAGATGGGGACCGGAGTCCCCAAATCCAGGTGAAGCCCTGGTGGGGACCACAGACACCAGATCCAGCGTAGTCTCAGATGCAGACCAGAATCACCAGGTCCAGGTGAGGTGCAAGTAGCAACCACACTCACCAGGTCACGGTACGGCCCTGGTGGGGACCAGATTCATGAGGTACATGAGAAGCTAGAAACACTGCAGCCACCAGGTCTACATGATGTCCATGTGGAAACGAGAATCACCAGTTACAGGTGAGGGTCAGGTGGGGATCCGACTCACCATGTCCAGGTGATACCCAGGTGAGAACCAGTGTCACCATGTCCAGGTATGGCCCAGGTGAAGACCAGAGTTAGTAGGTCCGGCTGGGTCACTTTTAGTAAGCAGTGTAACCATATCCTGATGCTTCCCAGGTGGGTACCAGAGACACCAGGTCCTAGTGAGGCCCAGATGGGACCAGAGATATGAGGTCCAGGTGAGGTCCCGATGGGAACCACAGTCATCGGGTCAGGTGAGGCCATGCTTAGGATCAGAGTCACCAGTTACAGATGAGGCCCAGGCGGAGCCAGAGTCACCTGGTACAGAAGAGGCCAAAGTCAGCACCAGAGTTACCAGGATCAGGTCAGTCCCAGTGGGGAATAGAGTAACCGTGTCCCGATGATACCCACGTAGAACCAGAGTCATCAGGTCGAGATGAGGCACAAGTGGGGAGCATATTCACTAGGTCATGGTGAGGCCCAGTTGAGGACCATAGTCACCAGGTCTAGTTGAGGCATAGAGGGGTACCAGATTCACCTGGTCTAGGTGACATCCAGATGGGGACCAGAGTTACCATGTCAGGGTGAGGCCAGAGGGGATCCAGAGTCATCATGTCCATGTGAGGCTCAGGTGTGGAACAGAGTATCCAGGTCATAATTGTCCAGAGGTGAGGACCAGAGTCACCAGATCTGGGTGAGGTCCAGTTAGGATCAGAGTCAACAGTTCCAAGTGAGGCCAAGAAGGGGCCCACAGCAATCAGGTCCAGGTGGGGAAAAAAGTCACCACGACTGGGTGAGGCCCAGATGGGGCCAGATACACCATGTCCAGGTGATTCCCAGGTGGTGACCAGAGTTACCAGGTCCGGATGAGGACCAGGTAAGGACGAGATTCACCAGGGCATACTGGGGCCCACGTGGGGACCGGTGTCACCATGCATGGGTGAGGCCCTGGTGGCAACCCCACTCACCAGGTCCAGGTGAGGCCAACCTAGAGACCATGCAGAGGAATCATGTCCCGATGATGCCCAGGTAGGGACCAGAGTTACGAGGTCCAGGTGAGGCCAACCGGCAGGCCATGCAGTGGAACCATGTCCCGATGATGCCCAGGTAGGGACCAGAGTCAGCAGGTCCAAATGAGGCCCAAATGGAGCATATTCACTAGGTTCAGGTGAGGCCCAGTTGAGGACCAGTGTCACCAGATCTGGTAGAGGCCTAAAGGGTTACAAGAATCACCTGGTCCAGGTGACATCCAGATGGGGACCAGAATCACCAGGTCAGGGTGAGGCCCAGAGCGGTTCCTGAGTCATCATGTCCAGGTGAGGCTCAGGTGTGGAACAGAGTCACCAGGTACCAATGATGCCCAGGTGAGGACCAGAGTCACCAGGTCTGGGTGACGCACAGAAAGGATCAGAGTCACCAGGTCCAGGGGAGGTCAAGAAAGTGTCCACAGCAATCAAGTCCAGGTGGGGAACAAAGTCACTAGGACTGGGTGAGGCCCAGATGGGGAACAGATTCACCAGGTCCACGTGAGACCCAGGTGGTGACCAGAGTCCCCAGGTCTGGGAGAGAACCAGGTAAGGACGAGATTTACCAGGTCCAAGAGGGCACGCGGGGACCTGAGTCACCAGGTATGTGTGAGGCCCTGGTGGCAACCCCACTCACCAAGTCCAGGTGAGGCCAACCTTTGGCCAGAGTCACCAGATCCAGTTGAGGCCCTAGTGGGGACCGGAGTCACCAGGTAAATGTGGGTATACAGGAACATCACAGTCACCAGGTCCAGGTGTGGTTCATGTGGGAAAGAGAGTCACCAGGTCCAGGTGAGACCCAGGTGGGGACCACAGTCACCAGGTCCAGATTGAGGCCTAGGTCGGGGGACCAGAGTCATCAGCACCAGTTGAGGCAAAACTGTGGATAAAAGTTACCATGTCCAGGTGAGGCCCAGGTGGGAACAGAGTAACCATGTCCCATTGATGCCAGGTGGGAAAAGAGTCACAAGGTCCAGACGAGGCCAAAGTGAGGAGTAGATTCAATAGGTCCTGTTGAGGCCATATTTAGGACCGGTGTCCCCAGTTCCGGGTGAGACCCAGAGGGGGACCAGAGTCACCCGGTCCTGGTGATATCCAGGTGGGGACCAGAGTCACCACGTCAGGGTGAGCCCCAGAGGAGGACGAGAATCACTAGGTCCAGGTGAGGCCCCGATGTGGAACTGAGAAACCAGGTCCCATGATGCCCATATGAGGACCTTTGCCACCAGGTCCAGGCAAGGTCCTTGTGGGAACCAGTCACCTCCTCCAGGTCAGGCCCAGGTGGGACCACAGTCACCAGGTTCAGATGAGGCCCAGGAATATAAGAGAGTATCCAGGTCCCAATGATGCCCAGGTAAGGACCAGAGTCAACAGGTCAAGGAGAGGCCCAAATATGGATCAGAGTCATTGTGTTCCAGGTGAGGCCAGATCGAGACCAGAGGAACCAGGTCCAGGAGAGCCCCATATGGGAAACAGAGCCACCAGATCCAGGTGAGGTCCAGGTGGGACCACAGTCACAAGGTCCAGGTGAGGCGCAGGAGGAAACAGGATTCAACAAGTCCAGGTGAGACCCAGGTGGCGACCAGTCACCAGATCCAGGTGCGGACCACCTAAGGACAAGATTCAGCAGGCTCATGTGAATCCCAAGGGGTGACCAGAGTCACCAGGTAGGGGTGAGGCCCAGAGGGGGAACCAGAGTAACCAGTTTAGTTTGAGGCCCAGAATGGGACCAGAGATCCCTGGTCAAACTGAGGCCCAGGTGTGGAATAGAGTATCCAGGTCCCAATGATGCCTGGGAGAGGACCAGAGTCACTAGGGCCATGCAGGCCCAGATGGCAAACAGAATCACTAGGTCTTGGTGAGGCATAGAATAACACCACAGTCAACAGTATCAGGTGAGCCCCTTGTGGGAACCAGAGCCACTCTATGGAGCTGAGTCCCAGGTCCATGTGAGGCCCACGTGAGGACCAGATTCATCAGGTCGAATTGAGGCATAGCTGGGGACAAGAGTCACCAGGGTGGGGTGCGGCCTAGGTGTAGCAAGATTCAGAAGTTTTGAGTTAATCAATGTGGGGATGAGAGACACCAGGTCCAGGTGAGGCCAAAGTGAGGACCAGAGTCACCAGATCCAGGTGAGGTCCATGTTGGAAAGAGAGTCACCAGGTTCAGTAGAGGTCCAGGTGGGGACCAGAGTCACCAGATCCATGTGAAGTCCAGGTGGGGACCAGAGTCACCAGATCCAGGTGAAGCCCAGGTGGGGACCAGAGTCACTAGGTCCAGATGAGGCCCAGGTGAGGACCAGAGTTACCAGACAACTGAGGCCCCGGTGGGGATCAGAGGCAAGAGGACTACTTGAGGCCCAGGTTTGGAACACAGTAACAAGGTCCAGGTGAGTCCCCGGTGGTGACAAGAGTCACCACGTCCAGGTGAGGCCCATGTGGGGACCAGGATCACCAGGTCCAGGGAAGGCCCTTGAAAGAACCAGAGTCAACGGATCGAGGTCAGGAGCAGGTTGCAACCAGTGTCAGCAGGTCCAAGTCAGGCCAAAGTGGGGTTCACAGTCACTAGGGCACGGTGAGACCCAGAGGTGGACCAGAGTCCACCTGGTCCATGTGAGGTCCAGTTGTGGAACAGTCACCGGGTCCCAATTTTGCCCAGTTGAGGCCAATGGTCAACACTGCCAGGTGAGGCCCAGATGGGGACCGGAGTCCCCAAATCCAGGTGAAGCCCAGGTGGGGACCAGAGTCACCAGATCCAGGGTAGTCTCGGGTGCAGAGCAGAATCTCCAGGTTCCAGGTGAGATGCAGGTGGGAACCACACTCACCAGGTCCCGGTGAGGCACTGGTGGGGACCAGAGTCACGAGGTACATGAGAAGCTAGAAACACTGCAGCCACCAGGTCCACATGATGTCCATGTGGGAACGAGAATCACTAGTTACAGGTGAGGACCTGGTGGGGATCCCACTCACCATGTCCAGGTGAGACCCAGGTGGGAACCAGTGTCACCATGTCCAGGAGTGGCCCTGGTGAAGACCAGAGTTAATAGGTCAGGCTGGGTCACTGTTAGTGAACAGTGTAACCATATCCTGATGCTTCCCAGGTGGGTACCAGAGACACCAGGTCCTGGTGAGGCCCAGGTGGAACCAGAGACCTGAGGTCCAGGTGAGGTCCCGATGGGAACCACAGTCACCAGGTCAGGTGAGTCCATGCTTAGGATCAGAGTCACCAGTTACAGGTGAGGTCCAGGTGGAGCCAGAGTCACCTGGTACAGAAGAGGCTAAAGTCAGGATCAGAGTTACCAGAATCAGGTCAGTCCCAGTGGGGAATACAGTAACCATTTCCCGAGGATGCCCAGGTAAAACCAGAGTCATCATGCCCAGATGCGGCGCAGCTGGGGAGCATGTTCACTAGGTCCCGGTGAGGCCCAGTTGGGGCCCAGAGTCACCAGGTCAAGTTGAGGCCTAGAGAGGGTACCAGATTCACCTGGTCTAAGTGACATCCAGATGGGGACCAGAGTCACCATGTCAGGCTGAGGCCCAGAGGGGATCCAGAGTCAACATGTCCAGGTGAGGCTCACGTGTGGAACAGAGTATCCAGTTCATAATGGTCCACAGGTGAGGACCAGAGTCACCAGATCTGGGTGAGGCCCAGTTAGGATCAGAGTCACCAGTTCCAGGTGAGGCCAAGAAGGAGTCCACAGCAATCAGGTCCAGGTGGGGAACAAAGTCACCAGGAATGGATGACCCCAGATGGGGACAAGATTCACCAGGTCCAGGTGATTCCCATGTGGTGACCAGAGTTACGAGTTCCGGGTGAGGACCAGGTAAGGACCAGATTCGCCAGGTCCAAGTGAGGCCCACGTGGGGACCTGTGTCACCAGGCATGGGTGAGGCCGAGGTGGCAACCCCACTCACCAGGTCCAGGTGAGGCGATCTTGCAGGCCATGCAGAGGAACCATGTCCCGATGATGCCCAGGTAGGGACTAGAGTTACCAGGTCCAGGTGAGGCCAACCTGCAGGCCATGCAGTGGAACCATGTCCCGATGATGCCCATGTAGGGACCAGAGTTAACAGGTCCAGGTGAGGCCAACCTGCAGGCCATGCAGTGGAACCATGTCCCGATATTGCCGAGGTAGCGATCAGAATCACCAGGTCCAATGAGACCCAGATGGAGCATATTTACTAGGTCCAGGTGAAGTCCAGTGGAGGACCAGAGTCACCAGATCTAGTTGAGGCCTAGAGGGGTACCAGAATCACCTGGTCCAGGTGACATCCAGATGGGGACCAGAGTCCCCAGGTCAGGATGAGGCCCAGAGAGGTTCCAGAGTCATCATGTCCAGGTGAGGCTCAGGTGTGGAACAGAGTCACCAGGTACCAAAGATGCCCAGGTGAGGACCAGAGTCACCAGGTCTGGGTAATGCGCAGATAGGATCAGAGTCACCAGTTCCAGGTGAGGCCAAGAAAGAGTCCACAGCAATCAGATCCAGGTGGGGAACAAAGTCACCAGGACTGGGTGAGGCCCAGATGGGGACCGGATTCATCAGGACCAGGTGAGGCCCAGGTGGTGACCAGAGACCAAGGGTCTGGGAGACGACCAGGTAAGGACCAGATACACCAGGTCCAAGAGGCCCACGAGGGGACCTGTGTCCCCAGGTACGGGTGAGGAACAGGTGGCAACGACACTCACCAGGTCTAGGAGAGGCCATCCTTTGCGCCATGCAGAGGAACCCTGTCCCGATGATGCCCATGTAGGAACCAGAGTTACCAGGTCCAGGTGATGCCAACCTGCAGGCCATGCAGAGGAACCATGTCCCGATGATGCCCAGGTAGGGACCAGAGTCACCAGGTCCAGAATCGGCGCAGGTGGGAGCATATTCACTAGGACCCTGTGAGGCCCAGATGCGGACCAGAGTCACCAGGTCTACTTGAGGCCTAGAGGGGTACCAGATTCACCTGGTCTAGGTGACATCCTGATGGGGACCAGAGTCACCATGTCAGCCTCCCCTGGACATGATGACTCTGGGCCAGGTCCTGGTGAGGCCCAGGTGGTACCAGAGACATGAGGTCCAGGTGAGGTCCCGATGGGAAACACAGTCACCAGGTCAGGTGAGGCCATGCTTAGGATCAGAGTCACCAGTTACAGGTGAGGCCCATGTGGAGCGACAGTCACCTGGTACAGAAGAGGCCAAAGTCAGGATCAGACTTACCAGGTCAGGTCAGTCCCAGTGGGGAATAGAGTAACTATGTCCCCATGATGCCCAGGTAGAACCAGAGTCACTAGTTCCAGAAGAGGCGCAGGTGGGGAGCATGTTCACTAGGTCCCGGTGAGGCCCAGTTGAGGACCAGAGTCACCAGATCTGGTTGAGTCCTAGAGCGGTACCAGAAACACCTGGTCCTGGTGACATCCAGAAGGGGACCAGAGTCACCAGGTCAGGGTGAGGCCCAGAGAGGCCTAGAGTCATCATTTCCAGGGGAGGCTCCGGTGTGGAACAGAGTCACCAGGTACCAATGATGCCCAGGTGAGGACCAGATTCGCCAGGTCCAAGTGAGGCCCACGTGGGGACCTGTGTCACCAGGCATGGGTGAGGCCGAGGTGGCAACCCCACTCACCAGGTCCAGGTGAGGCGATCTTGCAGGCCATGCAGAGGAACCATGTCCCGATGATGCCCAGGTAGGGACTAGAGTTACCAGGTCCAGGTGAGGCCAACCTGCAGGCCATGCAGTGGAACCATGTCCCGATGATGCCGAGGTAGGGATCAGAATCACCAGGTCCAATGAGACCCAGATGGAGCATATTTACTAGGTCCAGGTGAGGTCCAGTGGAGGACCAGAGTCACCAGATCTAGTTGAGGCCTAGAGGGGTACCAGAATCACCTGGTCCAGGTGACATCCAGATGGGGACCAGAGTCCCCAGGTCAGGATGAGGCCCAGAGAGGTTCCAGAGTCATCATGTCCAGGTGAGGCTCAGGTGTGGAACAGAGTCACCAGGTACCAAAGATGCCCAGGTGAGGACCAGAGTCACCAGGTCTGGGTAATGCGCAGATAGGATCAGAGTCACCAGTTCCAGGTGAGGCCAAGAAAGAGTCCACAGCAATCAGATCCAGGTGGGGAACAAAGTCACCAGGACTGGGTGAGGCCCAGATGGGGACCAGATTCACCAGGTCCAGGTGAGGCCCAGGTGGTGACCAGAGACCAAGGGTCTGGGAGACGACCAGGTAAGGACCAGATACACCAAGTCCAAGAGGCCCACGTGGGGACCTGTGTCCCCAGGTACGGGTGAGGCACAGGTGGCAACGACACTCACCAGGTCTAGGAGAGGCCATCCTTTGCGCCATGCAGAGGAACCCTGTCCCGATGATGCCCATGTAGGAACCAGAGTTACCAGGTCCAGGTGATGCCAACCTGCAGGCCATGCAGAGGAACCATGTCCCGATGATGCCCAGGTAGGGACCAGAGTCACCAGGTCCAGAATAGGCACAGGTGGGAGCATATTCACTAGGACCCTGTGAGGCCCAGATGCGGACCAGAGTCACCAGGTCTACTTGAGGCCTAGAGGGGTACCAGATTCACCTGGTCTAGGTGACATCCTGATGGGGACCAGAGTCACCATGTCAGCCTCCCCTGGACATGATGACTCTGGGCCAGGTCCTGGTGAGGCCCAGGTGGTACCAGAGACATGAGGTCCAGGTGAGGTCCCGATGGGAAACACAGTCACCAGGTCAGGTGAGGCCATGCTTAGGATCAGAGTCACCAGTTACAGGTGAGGCCCATGTGGAGCGACAGTCACCTGGTACAGAAGAGGCCAAAGTCAGGATCAGACTTACCAGGTCAGGTCAGTCCCAGTGGGGAATAGAGTAACTATGTCCCCATGATGCCCAGGTAGAACCAGAGTCACTAGTTCCAGAAGAGGCGCAGGTGGGGAGCATGTTCACTAGGTCCCGGTGAGGCCCAATTGAGGACCAGAGTCACCAGATCTGGTTGAGTCCTAGAGCGGTACCAGAAACACCTGATCCTGGTGACATCCAGAAGGGGACCAGAGTCACCAGGTCAGGGTGAGGCCCAGAGAGGCCTAGAGTCATCATTTCCAGGGGAGGCTCCGGTGTGGAACAGAGTCACCAGGTACCAATGATGCCCAGGTGAGGACCAGAGTCACCAGGTATGGGTGACGCGCAGATAGGATCAGAGTCACCAGGTCCAGGTGAGGCCAAGAAAGACTCCACAGCAATCAGGTCCAGGTGGGGAACAAAGACACAAGGACTGGGTGAGCCCCAGATGGGGACCAGATTCACCAGGTCCAGGTGAGGCCCAGGTGGTGACCAGACTCCCCGGGTCTAGGAGAGGACCAGGTAAGGTCCAGATTCACCAGGACCAAGAGACCCACGTGGGGACCTGAGTCACCAGGTATGGGTGAGGCCCAGGTGACAACCCCACTCACCAGGTCCACGTGAGGCCAGCCTGCACGCCAGAGTCACTAGATCCAGGTGAGGCCCTAGTGGGGACCGGAGTCACCAAGTAAATCTGAGTCTACAAGAACACTACAGTCACCAGGTCCAGGTGTGGTTCATGTGGGAAAGAGAGTCACCAGGTCCAGGTGAGAACCTGGTGGGGACCACAGTCACCAGGTCCAGATTGAGGCCTAGGTGGGGGGACCAGAGTCATCGGGACCAGTTGAGACCAAGGTGTGGAGCAAAGTTTTCATGTCCAGGTGACGCCCAAGTGGGGAACAGAGTAACTATGTCCCATTGATGTCAGATGGGAAAAGAGTCACAAGGTCCAGATGAGGCCTAAGTGAGGAGTAGATTCACCAGGTCCTGTTCAGGCCAGGTTTAGGACCAGTGTCCCCAGCTCCGGGTGAGTCCCAGAGGGGGACCAGAGTCACCCGGTTCTGGTGATATCCAGGTGGGGACCAGAGTCACCACGTCAGGGTGAGGCCCAGTGGGGGACGAGAATCACTAGGTCCAGGTGAGGCCCCGATGTGGAACTAGAAACCAGGTGCCATGATGCCCATCTGAGGACCTGAGTCACCAAGTCCAAGTGAGGTCCCTGTGGGAACCAGTGAACTCCTCCAGGTGAGGCCCAGGTGGGACCACAGTCACCAGGTCCAGGTGAGGCCCAGGTATATAAGAGATTATCCAGGTCCCAATGATGCCCAGTTAAGGACCAGAGTCAACAGGTCCAGGAGAGTCCCAAAAATGGTTCAGAGTCATTGTGTTCCAGGTGACGCCAGATGGAGACCACAGGAACCAGATCCAGGAGAGCCGCATATGGGAACCAGAGCCACCAGATCCAGGTGAGGTCCAGGTGGGACCACAGTCACAAGGTCCAGGTGAGGCGCAGGTGGCAACAAGATTCACCAAGTCCAGGTGAGGCCCAGGTGGCGACCAGTCACCAGATCCAGGTGCGGACCAGCTAAGGACCAGATTCACCAGGCCCATGTGAAGCTCAAGTGGTGACCAGATTTACCAGGTAAGGGTGAGTCCCAGAGGGGGAATCAGAGTAACCAGTTTAGTTTGAGCCACAGAATGGGACCAGAGGTCCCTGGTCAAAGTGAGGCCCAGGTGTGGAATAGAGTATCCAGGTCCCAATGATGCCTGGGTGAGGACCAGCGTCACTAGGGCCATGCAGGCCCAGATGGGGAACAGAATCACTAGGTCCTGTTGAGGCATAGAATAAGACCAGATTCAGGGATCCCTGGGTAGCGCAGCTGTTTGGCGCCTGCCTTTGGCCCAGGGCGCGATCCTGGAGACCCGGGATCGAATCCCACATCGGGCTCCCGCTGCATGGAGCCTGCTTCTCCCTCTGCCTGTGTCTCTGCCTCTCTCTCTCTCTGTGACTATCATAAATAAATAAAAATTTAAAAAAATTAAAAAAAAAAGACCAGATTCACCAGTATCAGTATCAGGTGAGCCCCTTGTGGGAACAAGAGCCACTCTACACAGCTGAGTCCCAGGTCCATGTGAGGCCCAAGGGAGGACCAGATTCATCAGGTAGAATTGAGGCATAGCTGGGGACAAGTGTCACCAGGTCTGGGTGCGGCCTAGGTGGGGAAAGATTCAGCAGTTCTGAGTTAGGTCAAAGTGGGGACGAGAGACACCAGTTCCAGGTGAGGCCAAAGTGAGGACCAGAGTCACCAGATCCAGATGAGTTCCATGTTGGAAAGAGAGTCACGAGGTCCAGGATAGGTACAGGTGGGGGCCAGAGTCACCAGATCCATGTGAAGTCCAGGTGGTGACCAGAGTCACCAGATCCAGGTGAAGCCCAGGTGGGGACCAGAGTCTCTAGTTGCAGATGAGGCCCAGGTGAGGACCAGAGTTACCAGGTACACGTGAGGCCCCGGGGGGGATCAGAGGCAACAGGTCCATGTGAGGCCGGCTTGGGGTCCATGGTCCACAGTTCTACTTGAGGCCCAGGTGTGGAACACAGTAAGCAGGTCCAAGTGAGTCCCTGGTGGTGACAAGAGTCACCACGTCCAGGTGAGCCCCAGGTGGGGACCAGGATCACCAGGTAGAGGGGAGGCCTTTGAAAGAACCAGAGTCAACAGTTCGAGGTAAGGCGCAGGTTGCAACCAGGGTCAACAGGTCCAAGTCAGGCAAAAGTGGGGTTCACAGTCACTAGGGCACAGTTACCGGGTCCCAATTTTGCCCAGTTGAGTACCATGGTCAACACGGCCAGGAGAGGCCCAGATAGGGACCGGAGTCCCCAAATCCAGGTAAGCCCAGGTTGGGACCACAGTCACCAGATTCAGGATAGTCTCAGGTGCAGACCAGAATCACAAGGTCCAGGTGAGGTGCAGGTGGCAACCACACTCACCAGGTCCCGGTGAGGCCCTGATGGGGACCAGAGTCACGAGGTACATGAGAAGCTAGAAACTCTCCAGCCACCAGGTCCCCATGATATGTCCATGTGGGAATGAGTATCACCAGTTACAGGTTACTACCAGGTTGGGCTTTGACTCACCATGTCCAGGTGAGACCCATGTGGGAACCAGTGTCACCATGTCCAGGTGTGGCCCAGGTGAAGACCAGAGTCAATAGGTCCAGCTGAGTCACTGTTAGTGAACAGTGTAACCATATCCTGATGCTACCCAGGTGGGTACCAGAGACACCAGGTCCTGGTGACGCCCAGGTGGGACCAGAGTCATGAGGTCCAGTTGAGGTCCAGTTGTGGAACACAGTCACCGGGTCCCAATTTTGCCCAGTTGAGGACCATGGTCAACAGGGCCAGGTGAGGCCCAGATGGGGACCGGAGTCCCCAAATCCAGGTGAATCCCAGGTGGGGACCACAGTCACCAGATCCACAGTAGTCTCACGTGCAGACCAGGATCATCAGGTCCAGGTGAGGTGCAGGTGGAAACCACACTCACCAGCTCCTGCTGAATAGAGTAACCATGTCCCGATGATGCCCAGGTAGAACCAGAGTCACCAGGTCCAGATGAGGCACAGGTGGGGAGCATGTTCACTAGGTTCCCGTAGGCCCAGTTGAGGACCAGAGTCACCAGGTCAAGTTGAGGCCTAGAGGGGTACCAGATTCACCTGGTCTAGGTGACATCCAGATGGAGACCAGAATCACCATGTCAGGCTGAGGCCCAGAGGGGATCCAGAGTCATCATATCCAGGTGACGCTCAGGTGTGTAACAAAGTATCCAGGTCATAATGGTCCACAGGTGAGGACCAGAGTCATCAGATCTGGGTGAGACCCAGTTAGGGTCAGAGTCACCAGTTCAAGGTGAGGCCAAGAAGGAGTCCACAGCAATCAGGCCCAGGTGGGGAACTAAGTCACCAGGACTGGGTGAGGGCCAGAGGGGGACCAGATTCACAAGGCCCAGGTGATTCCCAGGTGGTGACCAGAGTTACCAGTTCCGGGTGAGGACCAGGTAAGGACCAGATTCACCAGGTCCAAGTGAGGCCCACGTGGGACCTGTGTCACCTGGTATGGGTGAGGCAAGGTGGCAACCCCACTCACCAGGTCCAGGTGAGCGCAACCTGCAGGCCATGCAGAGGAACCTAGTCCCGATGATGCCCAGGTTGGGACTAGAGTTACCAGGTCCAGGTGAGGCCAACCTACAGGCCATGCAGTGGAACCATGTCCCGATGATGCCCAGGTAGGGACCAGAGTTACCAGTTCCAGGTGAGGCCAACCTGCAGGTCATGCAGTGGAGACATGTCACGATGATGCCCAGGAAGGGACAAGAGTAACCAGGTCCAAATGAGCCCCAGATGTTATGTATTCACTATGTCCAGGTGAGGCCCAGTTGAGGACCAGAGTCACCAGATCTGGATGAGGCCTAGAGGGGTACCAGAATCACCTGGTCCAGGTGACATACAGATGGGGACCAGAATCACCAGGTCAGGGTGAGGCCCAGAGAGGCTCCAGAGTCATCATGTTCAGGTGAGGCTCAGGTCTGGAACACAGTGTCCAGGTCATAATGGTCCATATGTGAGGACCAGAGTGACCAGATCTGGTGACGCGCAGATAGGATCAGAGTCACCAGTTCAAGGTGAGGCCAAGAAAGAGTCCACAGCAATCAGGTCCAGGTGGGGAACACAGTCACCAGGACTGGGTGAGGCCCAGATGGGGACCAGATTCAACACGTCCAGGTGAGGCCCAGGTGGTGTCCAGAGTCCCCGGGTCTGGGAGTGGACCAGGTAAGGACCAGATTCACCAGGTCCAAGAGGCCCACGTGGGGAACTGAATCACCAGGTATGGGGTGGCAACCCCACTCACCAGGTCCAGGTGACGCCAACCTTCAGGCCAGAGTCACCAGATCCACGTGAGGCCCTAGTGGGGACCGGAGTCACCGGGTAAATGTCCGTCTACAAGAACACCACAGTCCAGGTCCAAGTGTGGTTCATGTGGGAACGAGAGTCACCAGGTCCAGGTGAGAACCAGGTGGGGACCAGAGTCACCAGGTCCAGATAGAGGCGTAGGTGGGGGGACCAGAGTCATCAGGACCTGTTGAGGTCAAAGTGTGGAGCAAAGTTATCATGTCCAGGTGAGGCCCAGGTGGGGAACAGAGTAACCATGTCCCATTGATGCCAGGTGGGAAAAGAGTCACAAGGTCCCGGTGAGGCGCAGGTGGCAACAAGATTCACCAAGTCCAGGTGAGGCCCAGGTGGCGACCAGTCACCAGATCCATGTGCGGACCAGCTAAGGACCAGATTCACTAGGCCCAAGTGAAGCCCAAGGGGTGACCAGATATACCAGGTAAGGGTGAGGCCCAGAAGGGGAACCAGAGTAACCAGTTTAGTTTGAGGCCCAGAATGGGACCAGAGGTCCCTGGTCAAAGATAGGCCCAGGTGTGGCATAGAGTATCCAGGTCCCAATGACGCCCAGGTGAGGACCAGAGTCACCAGGTCTGGGTAATGCGCAGATAGGATCAGAGTCACCAGTTCCAGGTGAGGCCAAGAAAGAGTCCACAGCAATCAGATCCAGGTGGGGAACAAAGTCACCAGGACTCGGTGAGGCCCAGATGGGGACCAGATTGACCAGGTCCAGGTGAGGCCCAGGTGGTGACCAGAGACCACGGGTCTGGGAGATGACCAGGTAAGGACCAGATTCACCAGGTCCAAGAGGCCCACGAGGGGACCTGTGTCCCCAGGTACGGGCGAGGCACAGGTGGCAACCACACTCACCAGGTCCAGGAGAGGCCATCCTTCAAGCCATGCAGATTAACCCTGTCCCGATGATGCCCATGTAGGAACCAGAGTTACCACGTCCAGGTGAGGCCAACCTGCAGGCCATGCAGTGGAACCATGCCCTGATGATGTCCAGGTAGGGACCAGGGTTACCAGGTCCAGGTGAGGCCAACCTGCAGGCGATGCAGTGGAACCGTGTCCCGATGACGCCCAGGTAGGGACCAGAATCACCAGGTCCAATGAGGCCCAGATGGAGCATATTCACTAGGTCCAGGTGTGGTCCAGTGGAGGACCAGAGTCACAAGACCCTGTTGAGGCCTAGAGGGGTACAAGAATCACCTGGTCCAGGTGACATCCAGATGGGGACCAGAGTCACCAGGTTAGGATGAGGCCCAGAGAGGTTCCAGAGTCATCATGTCCAGGTGAGGCTCAGGTGTGGAACAGAGTCACCAGGTACCAAAGATGCCCAGGTGAGGACCAGAGTCACCAGGTCTGGGTGACGGGCAGATAGGATCAGAGTCACCTGTTCCAGGTGAGGCCAAAAAAGAGTCCACAGCAATCAGGCCCAGGTGGGGAACAAAGTCACCAGGACAGGGTGAGGCCCAGATTGGGACCAGATTCACCAGGCCCAGGTTATTCCCAGGTGGTGACCAGACATACCAGTTCCGGGTGACGACCAGGTAAGGACCAGATTCACCTGGTCCAAATGAGGCCCACGTGGGGACCTGAGTCACCAGGAATTGGTGAGGCCAGGTGGCAAGGCACCCCAGGTCCAGGTGAGGCCAACCTGCAGGCCATGCAGAGGAACCATGTCCCGATGATACCCAGGTAAGGACGAGAGTTACAACATCCAGGTGAGGCCAACCTGCAGGCAATGCTGTGGAACCATGTCCCGATGATGCCCAGTTAGGGACTAGAGTCACCAGGTCAGGGAGAGGCCCAGAGAGGTTCCAGAGTCATCATGTCCAGGTGAGGCTCAGGTGAGGAACAGAGTCACCAGGTACCAATGATGCCCAGGTGAGGGCCAGAGTCACCAGATCTGGGTGACGCGCAGATAGGTTCAGAGTCACCAGTTCCAGGTGAGGCCAAGAAAGAGTCCACAGCAATCGGGTCCAGGTGGGGAACAAAGTCACCAGTACTGGGTGAGGCCTAGATGGGGACCAGATTCACCACATCAGGGTGAGGCCCAGAGTGGGACGAGAATCACTAGGTCCATGTGAGGCCCCGATGTGGAAGTGAGAAACCAGGTCCCATCATGCCCATATGAGGATCTGAGTCACCAGGTCCAGGTGAGCTCCCTGTGGGAACCAGTCACCTCGTCCAGGTGAGGCTCAGGTGGGAGCACAGTCACCGGTCCAGGTGAGACCCAGGTATATAACAGAGTATCCAGCTCCCAGTGATGCCCAAGTAAGGACCAGAGTCAACAGGTACAAGAGAGGCCCAAATATTGTTTAGAGTCATTGTGTTCCAAGTGAGGCCAGATGGAGACCACAGGAACCAGGTCCAGGAGAGCCCCATATGGGAACCAGAGCCACCAGATCCAGGTGAGGTCCAGGTGGGCCCACAGTCACAAGGTCCAGGTGAGGCACAGGTGGCAACAGGATTCACCAAGTCCAGGTGAGGCCCAGGTGGCGACCAGTCACCAGATCCAGGTGCGGACCAGCTAAGGACCAGATTCACCAGACCCTAGTGAAGCCCAAGGGGTGACCAGAGTCACCAGGTAGGGGTGAGGCCTAGAGGGGGAACGAGAGTAACCAGTTTAGTTTGAGGCCCAGAATGGGACCCTAGGTCCCTGGTGAAAGTGAGGCACAGGTGTGGAATAGAGTATCCAGGGTGAGGATCATTGGGTCCATCACTCAATGATGCCTGGGTGAGGACCAGAGGCACTAGGGCCATGCAGGCCCAGATGGGGAACAGAATCACTACGTCCTGGTGAGGCATAGAATAAGACCACAGTCAGCAGTATCAGGTGTGCCCCTTGTGGGAACCAGAGCCACTCTATCCAGCTGAGTCCCAGGTACATGTGAGGCACACGTGAGGACCAGATTCATCAGGTCGAATTGAGGCATAGCTAGGGACAAGAGTCACCAGGTCTGGGTGCGGCCTAGTTGGGGCAAGATTCAGCAGTTCTGAGTTAGGTCAAAGTGGGGATGAGAGACACCAAGTCCAGGTGAGGCCAAACTGAGGACCAGAGTCACCAGATCCACATGAGGTCCATGTTGGAAAGGAGTCACCAGGTCCAGGAGAGGTCCTGGTGGGGACCAGAGTCACTAGGTCCAGATGAGGCCCAGGTGAGGACCAGAGTTACCAGGTACACGTGAGGCCCCGGTGGGGATCAGAGGCAACATGTCCATGTGAGGCTGGCTTGGGGACCATGGTCAACAGGTCTACTTGAGGCCCAGGTGTGGAACACAGTAAGCAGGTTCCGGTGAGGGCACGGTGGTGACAAGAGTCACCAAGTCCAGGTGAGTCCCAGGTGGGGACCAGGATCAACAGGTCTAGGGGAGGCCCTTGAAAGAACCAGAGTCAACAGTTCGAGGTCAGGCGCAGGTGGCAACCAGGGTCAGCAGGTCCAAGTCAGGCCAAAGTGGGGTTCACAGTCACTAGGACATGGTGACACCCAGAGGGGGACCAGAGTCACTTGGTCCAGGTGAGGCCACTTGTGGAACACAGTCACCGGGTCCCAATTTTGCCCAGTTGAGGAAAACCCCACTCACCAGGTCCAGGTGAGGCCAACGTGCAGGCCATGCCGTGATACCATATCCCGATGATGCCCAGGTACGGGCTAGAGTCACCAGGTCCAAATGAGGCCCAGATGGGGTATATTCACTAGGTCCAGGTGAGGCCCAGTTGAGGACCAGAGTCACCAGATCACCTTGAGCCCTAGAGGTGTACCAGAATCACCTGGTCCAGGTGATATCCAGATGGGGACCAGAATCACCAGGTCAGAGTGAGTCCCAGAGAGGTTCCAGAGTCATCATGTTCCGGTGAGGCTCAGGTGTGGAACAGACTAACCAGGTATCAATGATGCCCAGGTGAGGACCAGAGTCACCAGATCTGGGTGAGGCCCAGTTAGGATCAGAGTCACCAGTTCCAGGTGAGGCCAAGAAGGAGTCCACAGCAATCAGGTCCAGGTGGGGAACAAAGTCACCAGGACTGAGTGAGGACCAGGTAAGGACCAGATTCACCAGGCCCAGGTGATTCCCAGGTGGGGACCTGTGTTACCAGGTAAGGGTGAGGCCCAGGTGACAACCCCACTCACCAGGTCCAGGTGAGGCCAACCTGCAGGCCATGCAGAGGAACCATGTCCCGATAATGCCCAGGTAGGGAACAGAGTTACCAGGTCCAGGTGAGGCCAATATGCAGGCCATGCAGTGGAACCATGTCCCGATGATGCCCAGGTAGGGACCAGAGTCACCAGGTCCAAATGAGACCCAGATGGAGAATATTCACTAGGTCCAGTGAGGCCCAGTTGAGGACCACTGTCGCCAGATCTGGTTGAGGCTTAGAGGGGTATTAGAATCACCTGGTCCAGGTGACATCCAGATGGGGACCAGAGGCATCAGTTCAGGGAGAGGCCCAGAGTGTTTCCAGAGTCATCATGTCCAGGTTAGGCTCAGGCGTGGAACAGAGTCACCAGGTACCAATGATGCACAGGTGAGGCCCAGAGTCACCAGATCTGGGTGAAGCGCAGATAGGATCAGAGTCACCAGTTCCAGGTGAGGCCAAGAAAGAGTCCACAGCAATGAGGTCCACGTGGGGAACAAAGTCACCAGGACTGGGTGAGGCCCAGATGGGGACCAGATTCACCAGGTCCAGGTGAGGCCCAGGTCGTGACCAGAGTCCCCGGGTCTGGGAGAGGACCAGGTAAGGACCAGATTCACCAGGTCCAAGAGACCAATGTGAGGACACGAATCACCAGGTGTGGGTGAGGCCCAGGTGGCAACCCCACTCACCAGGTCCAAGTGAGGCCAACCTCCAGGCCAGAGTCACCAGATGCAGGTGAGGCCCTTGTGGGTACCGGACTCCCCAGGTAAATGTGAGTCTACAAGAACACCACAGTCACCAGGTCCAGGTGTGATTCATTTGGGAACGAGAGTCACCAGGTCCAGGTGAGTCCCAGGTGGGGACCACAGTCACCAGGTCCTGATTGAGGCCTAGGTGGAGGGACCAGAGTCATCAGGACCAGATGAGGCCAAAGTGCGGAGCAAAGTTATCATGTCCAGGTGAGGCCCAGGTGGGGAACAGAGTAACCATGTCCCATTGATGCCAGGTGGGAAAAGAGTCACAAGGTCCAGACGAGGCCTAAGTGAGGAGTAGATTCACCAGGTCCTGATGAGGCCCAGTTGAGGACCAGTGTCCACAGCTCTGGGTGAGTCCCAGAGGTGGACCACAGTCACCAGGTTCTGGTGATATCCAGGTTGGGACCAGAGTCACCACGTCAGGGTCAGGCCCAGAGGGGGACCAGAATCACTAGGTCCACTTGAGGCCCCGATGTGGAACTGAGAAACCAGGTCCCATGATGCCCATATGAGGACCTGAGTCACGAGGTCCAGGTGATGTCCCTGTGGGAACCAGTCACCTCGTCCCGGTGAGGTCCAGGTGGGACCACAGTCACCACGTCCAGGTGAGGACCAGGTATATAAGAGTGTACCCAGGTCCCAATGATGCCCATGTAAGTACCAGAGTCAACAGGTCCAGGAGAGGCCCAAATATGAAACAGAGTCATTGTGTTCCAGGTGAGGCCTGATGGAGACCACAGGAACCAGGTCCAGGAAAGCCCCATATGGGAACCAGAGCCACCAGATCCAGGTGAAGTCCAGGTTGGACCACTGTCACAAGGTCCAGGTGAGGCGCAGGTGACAACAGGATTCACCAAGTCCAGGTGAGGCCCAGGTGGCGACCACTCACCATAAAGAAGTGAGGACAAGCTAAGGACCAGATTCACCAGGCCCAAATGATACCCAAGGGGTGTCCAGAGTCACCAGGTAAGGGTGAGGCCAAGAGGGTGACCAGAGTAACCAGTTTAATTTGAGGCCCAGAGTGCGACCAGAGGTCCCTGGTGAGAGTGAGGCCCAGGTGTCGAATAGAGTATCCAGGTCCCAATGATGCCTGGGTGAGGACCAGAGTCACTAGGGCCATGCAGGCCCATATGGGGAACAGAATCACTAGGTCCTGGTGAGGCATAGAATAAGACCACAGTCACCAGTATCAGGTGAGCCCCTTGTGGGTAACAGAGCCACTCTATCCAGCTGAGTCCCAGGTCCATGAGAGGCCCACGTGAGGACCAGATTCATCAGGTCGAATTGAGGCATAGCTGGGGACAAGAGTCACCAGATCTGGTTGCGGCCTAGGTGGGGCAAGATTCAGCAGTTCTGAGTTAGGTCAAAGTGGGGACGAGAGACACCAGATACAGGTGAGGCCAAACTGAGGACCAGAGTCACCAGATCCAGGTGAGGTCCATGTTGGAAAGAGAGTCACCAGGTCCAGGAGAGGTCCAGGTGGGGACAAGAGTCACCAGATCCAGGTGAAGGCCAAGGCGGGACCAGAGTCACCAGATCCAGGTGAAGCCCAGGTGGGGACCAGAGTCACTAGGTCCATATGACGCCCAGGTGAGGACAAGAGTTCCCAGGTACACGTGAGGCCGCGGTGGGGATCAGAGGCAACAGGTCCATGTGAGGCCGGCTTGGGGACCATGGTCAACAGGTCTACTTGAGGCCCAAGTGTGGAACACAGTAACCAGGTCCAGGTGAGTCCCAGGTTGTGACAAGAGTCACCACGTCCAGGTGAGGCCCAGGTGGGTACCAGGATCACCAGGTACAGGGGAGGCCCTTGAAAGAACCAGAGTCAACAGTTCGAGGTCAGGCGCAGGTGGCATCCAGGGTCAGCAGGTCCCAAGCAGGCCAAAGTGGGGTTCACAGTCACTAGGGCATGGTGAGACCCAGAGGGGTACCAGAGTCACCTGGTCTAGGTGAAGTCCAGTTGTGGAACACAGTCACCGGTTCCCAATTTTGCCCAGTTTAGGACCATGGTCAACAGGGCCAGGTGAGGCCCAGATGGGGACTGGAGTCCCCATATCCAGGTGAAGCCCAGGTGGGGACCACAGTCAGCAGATCCAGGGTAGTCTCAGGAGCAGACCATAATCACCAGTTCCAAGTGAGGTGCAGGTGGCAACCACATTCCCCAGGACCCAGTGAGGCCCTGGCAGGGACCAGAGTCACAAGGTACATGAGAAGCTAGAAACACTGCAGCCACCAGGTCCACAAGATGTCCATGTTGGCCGGAGAATCAGCAGTTACACGTGAGGAACAGGTGGGGATCCGACTCACCATGTCAAGTTGAGACCCAGGTGGGATCCAGTGTCACCACGTCCAGGTGTGGCCCAGGTGAAGACCAGAGTTAATAGTTCCGGTTGGGTCACTGTTAGTGAACAGTGTAACCATAACCTGATGCTACCCAGGTGGGTACCAGATACACCAGGTCCTGGTGAGGCCCAGGTGGGACCAGAGACATGAGGTCCAGGTAAGATCTCGATGGGAACCACAGTCACCAGGTCAGGTGAGGCCATGCTTAGGATCAGAGTTACCAGTTACAGGTGAGGTCCAGGTGGAGCCAGAGTGACCTGGTACAGAAGAGGCCAAAGTCAGGACCAGAGTTACTAGGATCAGGTCAGTCCCATTGGGGAATAGAGTAACCATGTCCCGATGATGCCCAGGTAGAACCCGAGTCACCACGTTCAGATGAGGCGCAGGTGTGGAGCATGTTCACTAGGTCCAGGTGAGGCCCAGTTGAGGACCAGAGTCACCAGGTCTGGTTGAGGCCGACAGGGGTCCCAGATTCACCTGTTCTAGGTGACATCCAGATGGGGACGAGAGTCACCATGTCAGAGTGAGGCCCAGAGAGGATGCAGAGTCATCATGTCCAGGTGAGGCTCAGGTGTGTAACAGAGTATCCAGGTCTTAGTGGTCCACAGGTGAGGACAAGAGTCACCAGATCTGGGTGAGGCCCAGTTAGGATCAGAGTCACCAGTTCCAGGTGAGGCCCAAAAGGAGTCCACAGCAATCAGGTCCAGGTGGGGAACAAAGTCACCAGGACTGGGTCAGGCCCAGATGGCGAGCAGATTATCCAGGTCCAGGGGATTCCCAGGTGGTGACCAGAATTACCATATTCACCAGGTCCAGGAGGCCCACTTGGGGACCTGAGTCACCAGGTATGGTTGACGCCCAGGTGGCAACCCCACTCACCAGGTCCAGGTGAGGCCAACCTGCAGGCCAGAGTCACCTGATCCACGTGAGGCCCTAGTGGGGACCGGAGTCACCAGGTAAATGTGAGTCTACAAGACACCACAGTCACCAGGTCCAGATTGAGGCCTAGGTCAGGGGACCAGAGTCATCAGGACCATGTGAGGCCAAAGTGTGGAGCAAAATTATCATGTCCAGGTGAGGCCCAGGTAGGGAACAGAGTAACCATGTCCCTTTGATGCCAGGTGGGAAAAGAGTCACAAGTTCCAGACGAAGCCTATGTGAAGAGTAGATTCATCAGGTCCTGTTGAGGCCCAGTTGAGGACCAGTGTCCACAGCTCCGGAGAGTCTCAGAGGGGGACCAGAGTCACCCGGTTCTGGTGATATCCAGGTGGGGACCAGAGTCACCACGTCAGGATGAGGCCCAGAGGGTGACGAGTATCACTAGCTCCAGGTGAGGCCCGATGTGGAACTGAGAAACCAGGTACCATGATGCCCATATGAGGACCTGAGTCACCAGGTCCATGTGAGGTCTCTGTGGGAACAAGTCACTTCGTCCAGGTGAGGCCCAGGTGGGACCACAGTCACCAGGTCCAGGTGAGGCCCAGGTATATAAGAGAGTATCGAGGTCCCAATGATGCCCAGGTAAGGACCAGAGTCAACAGGTCCAGGAGAGGCCCAAATACGGATCAGCGTCATTGTGTTCCAGGTGAGGTCAGATGGAGACCACAGGAACCAGGTCCAGGAGAGCCCCATATGGGAACCAGAGCCACGAGATCCAGGTGAGGTCCAGGTGGGACCACAGTCACAAGATTCAGGTGAGGCGCAGGTGGCAACAGGATTCAACAAGTCCAGGTGATGCCTAGGTGGCGACCAGTCACCACATCCAGGCGCAGACCAGCTAAGGACCAGATTCACCGGGCCGAAGTGAAGCCCAAAGGGTGACCAGATTCACCAGGTTAGGGTGAGCCCCAGAGGGGGAACCAGAGTAACCTGTTTAGTTTGAGGCTCAGAATTGAACCAGAGTTCCCTGGTCAAAGTGAGGCCCAGGTGTGTAATAGCGTATCCAGGGTGAGGATCATTGGGTCCATCACCCAATGATGCCTGGGTGAGGACCAGAGTCACTGGGGCCATGCAGGCCCAGATGGGGAACAGAATCACTAGGTCCTGGTGAGGCATACAATAAGACCACAGTAAGCAGTATCAGCTGAGCCCCTTGCGGGAACCAGAGCCACTGTATCCAGCTGAGTCCCAGGTCCAGGTGAGGCTCCCGTGAGGACCAGATTCATTAGGTCGAATTGAGGCATAGCTGGGGACAAAAGTCACCAGGTCTGGGTGCTTCCTAAGTTGGGCTAGATTCAGCAGTTCTGAGTTAGGTCAAAGTGGAGACGAGAGACGCCAGTTCCAGGTGAGGCCAAACTGAGTACCAGAGTCACCAGATCCATGTGAGGTCCATGTTTGAAAGAAAGTCACCAGGTCCGGGAGAGGTCCAGGTGGGGACCAGAGTCACCAGTTCCAGGTGAGGCCAAGAAGGAGTCCACAGAAATCAGGTCCAGGTGGGGAACAAATTCACCAGGACTGGGTGAGACCTAGATGGGGACCAGATACACAAGATCCAGGTGATATCCAGGTGGTGACCAGACTACCAGTTCCGGGTGAGAACCAGGTAAGGACAAGATTCACCAGGTCCAAGTGAGGCCCACGTGGGGACCTGTGTCACCAGGCATAGGTGAGGCCCAGGTGGCAACCCCACTGACCAGGTCCAGGTGAGGCCAACCTGCAGGCCGTGCAGAGGAACCATGTCCCGATGATGACCATGTAGGGACCAGACTTACCAGGTCCAAGTGAGGCCAACCTGCAGGCCATGCAGTGGAACCATGTCCCGATGATGCCCAGGTAGGGACCAGAGTCACCAGGTCCAAAAGAGGCCCAGATGGTGCATATTCACTAGGTCCAAGTGAGGCCCAGTTGAGGACCAGTGTCACCAGATCTGGTTGAGGCCTAGAAGGGTACCAGAATCACCTGGTCCAGGTGACATCCAGATGGGGACCACAGTCACCAGGTCAGGGTTGTCCCAGAGAGGTTCCAGAGTCATCATGTCCAGGTGAGGCTCAGGTGTGGAAGAGAGTCACCAGGTCCCAATGATGCTCAGGTGAGGACCAGAGTCACCAGGTCTGGGTGACGCGCAGATAGGATCAGAGTCACCAGATCTTGTTGAGGCCTAGAGGGGTAACAGATTCACCAGGTCCAGGTGAGGCACAGGTGGTGACCAGAGTCCCCGTTCTGGGAAAGGACCAGGTAAGGACCAGATTCACTAGGTCCAAGAGGCCCACGTGGACCTCAGTCACCAGGTATGGGTGAGGCCCAGGTGGCAATAACACTCACCAGGTCCTGGTGAGGCCAACCTGCAGGCCATGCAGAGGAACCATGTCCCGGTGATGCTCAGGTAGGGACCAGATTTACCAGGTCCAGTTGAGGCCAATCTGCAGGCGATGCAGTGGAACCTTATCCCGATGATGCCCAGGTAGGGACCAGAGTCACCAGGTCCATATAAGGCCCAGATGGAGCATATTCACTAGGTCCAGGTGAGGCCCAGTTGAGGACCAGTTTCACCATATCTACTTGAGTCTTAGAAGGGTACCAGAATCACCTGGTCCAGGTGATATCCAGATGGGGACGAGAGTCACCAGGTCAGGGGGAGGCCCAGAGTGGTTCCAGAGTCATCGGGTCCAGGTGAGGCTCAGGTGTGGAAGAGAGTCACCAGGTACCAAAGATGCCCAGGTGAGGACCAGAGTCACCAGATCTGGGTGAGGCGCAGATAGGATCAGAGTCACCAGTTGCAGGTGAGGCCAAGAAAGAGTTCACAGCAATCAGGTCCAGGTGGGGAACAAAGTCACCAGACCAGGGTGAGACCCAGATGGGGACCAGATTCACCATGTCCAGGTGAGGCCCAGGTGGGGATAGAGTCCCCGGGTCTCGGAAAGGACCAGGTAACGACCAGATACACCAGGTCCAAGAGGCTCACGTGGGGACCTGAGTCACCAGCTATGTGTGAGGCCTAGGTGGCAAACCCTCTCACCAGGTCTAGGTGAGGCCAACTGGCGGGCCAGAGTCACCAGATCCATGTGAGGCCCTAGTGGGGACTGGAGTCACCAGGTACATGTGAGTATACAAGAACACCACAGTCACCAGGTCCAGGTGTGGTTCATCTGGTGAAGTGAAGCCCAAAGGGTGAACAGAGTTACCAGGTAAGGGTGAGGCCCAAAGGGGAACCAGTAACTAGTTTAGTTTGAGTCCCAGAATGGGACGAGAGGTCCATAGTCAATGTGAGGCACAGGTGTGGAATAGAGTATCCAGGTCCTAATGATTCCTGGGTGAGGACCAGAGTCACTAGGGCCATGCAGGCCCAGATGGGAACAGAATCGCTAGGACCAGGTGAGGCATAGAATAAGACCACAGTCAGCTATATCAGGTGAGCCCCTTGTGGGAACCAAGCCACTCTATCAAGCTGAGTCCCAGGTCCATGTGAGGCCCACGTGAGGAGCAGATTCATCAGGTCGAATTGAGGCATAGCTGGGGACTAGAGTCACCAAGTCTGGGTGCGGCCGAGGTGGGGCAAGATTCAGCAGTTCTGAGTTAGGTCAAATTGGGGACGAGAGATGCCAGATCCAGATGAGGCCAAACTGAGGACCAGAGTCACCAGATGCAGGTCAGGTCCAGGTGTGGACCAGAGTCAGAAGATCCAGGTGAAGTCCAGGTGGGGACCAGAGTCACCAGATCCAGGTGAAGCCCAGGTAGGGACCAGAGTCGCTAGGTCCAGATGAGACCCAGATGAGGACCAGAGTTACCAGGTACTCGTGAAGCCCCGGTCGGGATCAGAGGCAACATGTCCATGTGAGGCTGGCTTGGGGACCATGGTCAACAGGTCTACTTGAGGCCCAGGTGTGGAACACCGTAAGCAGGTACAGGTGAGTTCCCGGTGGTGACAAGAGTCTCCAGGTCCAGGTCAGGCCCATGTGGGCACCAGGATCACCACGTCCAGGGGAGGCCCTTGAAAGAACCAGAGTCAACAGTTCGAGGTCAGGCGCAGGTGGCAACCATGGTCAGGAGGTCCAAGTCAGGCCAAAGTGGGGTTCACAGTCACTAGGGCACGGTGACACCCAGAGGGGGACCAGAGTCACCTGGTCCAGGTGAGGTCCAGTTGTGGATCACAGTCACCGGGTCCCAATTTTGCCCAGTTGAGGACCATGGTCAACAGGGCCAGGTGAGGCTCAGATGGGAACGAGAGCCCAAAATCAAGGTGAAGCCAAGGTGGGACCACAGTCACCAGATCCAGGGTAGTCTCAGGGGCAGACCAGAATCACCAGGTCCAGGTGAGGTGCAGGTGGCAACCACACACAACAGGTACCGGTGAGGCCCTGGTGGGGACCAGAGTCACGAGGTACATGAGAAGCTAGAAACACTGCACCACCAGATCCACATCATGTCCATGTGGGAACTAGAATCACCAGTTACAGGTGAGGATAAGGCAGGGATCTGAATCACATGTCCACGTGAGACCCAAGAGGGAACCAGTGCCACCATGTCCAGGTGTGGCCCAGGTGAAGACCAGAGTTAATAGGTCCGGCTGGGTCACTGTTAGTGAAGAGTGTAACCATATCCTGATGCTACCCAGGTGGGTACCAGAGACACCAGGTCCTGGTGAGGCCCAGGTGGGACCAGAGACATGAGGTCCAGGTGAGGTCCCGATGGGAACCACAGACACCAGGTCAGGTGAGGCCATGCTTAGGATCAGAGTCACCAGTTACAGGTGAGGCCCAGGTGGAGCCAGAGTCACCAAGTAGAGAAGATGCCAAAGTCACGACCAGAGTTACCAGGATCAGGAGAGTCCCAGTGGGGAATAGAGTAACCATGTCCCGATGATGCCCAGGTAGAACCCGAGTCACCAAGTACAGATGAGGCACAGGTGGGGAGTATATTCACTAGGTCCCGGTGAGGCCCAGTTGAGGACCAGATTCCCCCAGTCTAGTTGAGGCCTAGAGGGGTACCAGATTCACCTGGTCTAGGTGACATCCAGATGGGGACCAGAGTCACCAGGCCAGGGTGAGGCCCAGAGGGGATGCAGAGTCATCATGTCCAGGTGAGGCTCAGGTGTGGAACAAAGTATCCAGGTCGTATTGGTCCACAGGTGAGGACAAGAATCAACAGATCTGGGTGAGGTCCAGTTAGGATCAGAGTCAGCAGTTCCAGGTGAGGAGAAGAAGGAGTCCACAGCAATCAGGTCCAGGTTGGGAACAAAGTCACCAAGACTAGGTGAGGCCCAGATGGGGACCAGATTCACCAGGTCCAGGTGATTCCCAGGTGGTGACCAGAGTTACCAGTTCCAAGTGAAACCAGGTAAGGACCAGATTCACCAGGTCCAAGTTAGGGCCACGTGGGGACTTGTGTCTCCATGTATGGGTGAGGCCCAGGTGTAAATCCCACTCACCAGGTCCAGGTGAGGCCAACGTGCAGGCCATGCAGTGGAACCATGTACCGATGATGCCCACGTAGGGACAAGACTTACCAGGTCCAGGTGAGGCCAACCTGCAGCCATGCTGTGGAACCATGTCCCGATGATGCCCAGGTAGGGAACAGAGTTACCAGGTCCAGGTGAGGCCAATATGCAGGCCATGCAGTGGAACCATGTCCCGATGATGCCCAGGTAGGGAACAGAGTTACCAGGTCCAGGTGAGGCCAGTATGCAGGCCATGCAGTGGAACAATGTCCCGATGATGCCCAGGTAGGGAACAGAGTCACCAGGTCCAAATGTGGCCCAGATGGAGCATATTCACTAGGTCCAGTGAGGCCCAGTTGAGGACCACTGTCACCATATCTGGTTGAGGCTTAGAGGGGTACCAGAATCACCTCGTACAGGACCAGAGTCACCAGATCCAGGTGAGGTCCATGTTGGAAAGAGAGTCACCAGGTCCAGGAGAGGTCCAGGTGTGACTAGAGTCACCACATCCAGGTGAAGCCCAGGTGGGGATCAGAGTCACTAGGTCCAGATGAGGCCCAGGTGAGGACCAGAGTTATCAGGTACACGTGAGGCCCCGGTGGGGATCAGAGGCCACAGGTCCATGTGAGGCCGGCTTGGAGACCATGGTCAACAGATCTACTTGAGGCCCAGGTGTGGAACACAGTAAGCAGGTACAGGTGAGTCCCCAGTGGTGACAAGAGTGACCACGTCCAGGTGAGGCCCAAGTGTGGATCAGGATTATCAGGTCCCGGGGAGGCCCATGAAAGAACCAGAGTCAACAGTTCGAGGTCAGGCGCAGGTGGCAACCAGGGTCAGGAGGTCCAAGTCAGGCCAAAGTGGGGTTCACAGTCACTAGGGCACGGTGAGACCCAGAGGGGGACCAGAGTCACCTGGTCCATGTGAGGCCCAGTTGAGGACCAGTTTCACCATATCTGGTTCGGCTTAGAAGGGTACCAGAATCACCTGATCGAGGTGATATCCAGATGGGGACCGGAGTCACCAGGTCAGGGTGAGGCCCAGAGTGGTTCCAGAGTCATCGGGTCCAGGTGAGGCTCAGGTGTGGAACAGAATCTCCAGGTACCAATGATGCCCAGGTGAGGACCAGAGTCAACAGATCTGGGTGACACGCAGATAGGATCAGAGTCACCAGTTCCAGGTGACTGAGAAGAAGAAGAAGGCGTCTACTAAATGATGTCCAGGTGGTGAAGAAAGTCACCAGGACTTGGTGAGGCCCAGATTTAGACCAGATTCACCAGGTCCAGGTTATTCCCAGGTGGTGACCAGAGTCCTCGGGGCTGGGAGAGGACCAGCTAAGGACCAGATTCAACAGGTCCAAATGAGGCCCACGTGGGGACCTGAGTCACAAGGTATGTGTGAGGCCCAGGTGGCAACCCCACTCCCCAGGTCCAGGTGAGGCCAACCAGCACGCTAGAGTCACCAGATGCAGGTGAGGTCCAGGAGGGGACCAGAGTCACCAAATCCAGGTGAGGTCCATGTTCAAAGAGAGTCACCAGGTCCAGGAAAGGTCCAGGTGGGGACCAGAGTCACTAGGTCCAAATGAGGTCAAGGTTGGGACCAGAGATACCAGGTACAAGGGAGGCCCCGGTGGGGAGCAGTGGCAACAGGTCCATGTGAGGCCGGCCTGGGGACCATGGTCAACAGGTCTACTTGAGGCCCAGGTGTGGAACACAGTAAGCAGGTCCAGGTGAGTCCCCGGTGGTGACAAGTGTCACCACGTCCAGGTGAGGCCCAGGTGGGGACCAGGATCACCAGGTCCAGGGGAGGCCATTGAAAGAACCAGAGTCAACAGTTCGAGGTCAGTCGCAGGTGGCAACCAGGGTCAGCAGGTCCAAGTCAGGCCAAAGTGGGGTTCACAGTCACTAGGGCACGGTGAGACCCAGAGGGGGACCAGAGTCACCTGGTCCAGGTGAGGTCCAGTTGTGGAACACAGTCACCGGGTCCCAATTTTGTCCAGTTGAGGACCATGGTCAACAGGGCCAGGTGAGGCCCAGATGCGGATTGGAGTCCCCAAATCCAGGTGAAGACCAGGTGGGGACCACAGTCAACAGATCCAGGATAGTCTCATGTGCAGACCAGATTCACCAGGTCCAGGTGAGTTGCAGGTGGCAACCACACTCACCAGATCCCGGTGAGGCCCTGGTGCGGACCAGAGTCACGAGGTACATGAGAAGCTAGAAATAATGCAGCCACCAGTTCCACGTGATGTCCACGTGGGAACGAGAATCTCCAGTTACACGTGAGGACCTGGTGGGGATCCGACTCACCATGTCCAGGTGAGACCCAGGTGGGAACCAGGGTCACCATGTCCAGGTGTGGCCCAGGTGAAGACCAGAGTTAATAGGTCCAGCTGGGTCACTGTTAGTGAACAGTGTAACCATATACTGATGCTACCCCGGTGGGTACCAGATACACCAGGTACTGGTGAGGCCCAGGTGGAACCAGAGACATGAGGTCCAGGTGAGGTCCCGATGGGAACCACAGTCACCAGGTCAGGTGAGGCCATGCTTAGGATCAGAATAACCAGTTACAGGTGAGGTCCAGGAGGAGCCAGAGTCACCTGGTACAGAAGAGGCCAAAGTCAGGACATGAGTTACCAGGATCAGTTCAGTCCCAGTGGTGAATAGAGTAACCATTTCCTGATGATGCCCTGGTAAAACCAGAGTCACCAGGTCCAGATGAGGCGCAGGTGGGGAGTATGTTCACTATGTCCCAGTGAGGCCCAGATGAGGACTAGAGTCACCAGGTCAAGTTGAAGCCTAGAAGGGTACCAGATTCACCTGGTCTAGGTGACATCCAGATGGGGACCAGAGTCACCATGTCAGGCTGAGGCCCAGAGGGGATCCAGAGTCATCAAGTCCCGGTGAGGCTCAGGTGTGGAACAGAGTATCCAGGTCATAAAATCCACAGGTGAGGACCAGAATCACCAGATCTGGGTGAGGCCCAGTTAGCATCAGAGTCAGCAGTTCCAGGTTAGCCAAGAAGGAGTCCACAGCAATCAGGTCCAGGTGGGGAAGAAAGTCAACAGGACTGGGTGAGGCCCAGATGGGGACCAGATTCACCAGGCCCAGGTGATTCCCATGTGGTGACCAGAGTTACCAGTTCCGGGTGACCACCAGGTAAGGACCAGATTCACCAGGTCCAAGTGAGGCCCACGTGGGGACCTGTGTCCCTAGGCAAGGGTGAGGCCCAGGTGACAAACCCACTCACCAGGTCCAGGTGAGGCCAACCTGCAGGCCATGCAGTGGAACCAGGTCCCAATGATGCCCAGGTAGGGACGAGAGTTACCAGGTCCAGGTGAGGTCAACCTTTGGGACCTGCTGAGGAAACGTGTCCCGATGATGCCCATGTAGGGACCAGAGACACCAGGTCCAAATGAGGCCCAGATGGAGCATATTCACTAGGTCCAGGTGAGGCCCAGTTGAGGACCAGAATCACCAGATCTGGTTGAGCCCTAGAGGGATACCAGAATCACCTGGTCCAGGTGACATCCAGATGGGGACCAGAGTCACCAGGTCAGAGTGAGGCCCAGAGAGGTTCAAGAGTCATCATGTTCAGGAAAGGCTCAGGTGTGGAACAGAGTCACCACGTACCAAGGATGCCCAGGTGAGGACCAGAGTCACCAGGTCTGGGTGACGCCCAGATAGGATCAGAGTCACCAGTTCCAGGTGAGGCCAAGAAAAAGTCCACAGCAATCAGGTCCAGGGGGGGAACAAAGTCACCAGGACTGGGTGTGGCCCAGGTGGGAACCAGATTCACCAGGTCCAGGTGAGGCCCAGGTGGTATCCAGAGTCCCCGGGTATGGGAGAGGACCAGGTAAGGACCAGATTCACCACGTCCAAGAGGTCCACGTGGGGACCTGAGTCACCAGGTATGGGTGAGGCCCAGGTGGCAACCCCACTCACCTGGTCCAGGTGAGGCCAACCAGCAGGCCAGAGTTACCAAATCCAGGAGAGGCCCTAGTGAGGACCAGAGTCACCAGGTAAAAGTGAGTCTACAAGAACACCACAGTCACCAGGTCCAGGTGTGATGCATGTGGGAACGAGAGTCACCAGGTCCAGGTAGGCCAAACTGAGGACCAGAGTCACCAGATCCAGGTGAGGTCCATGTTGGAAAGGAGTCACCAGGTCCAGGAGAGGTCTAGGTGGGGACCAGAGTCACCAGATCCAGGTGAAGTCCAGGTGGGGACCAGAGTCACCAGATCCAGGTGAAGCCCAGGTGGGGACCAGAGTCACTAAGTCCAGATGAGGTCAAGGTGGGGACCAGAGATACCAGGTACAAGTGAGGCCCCGGTGGGGAGCAGTGTCAACAGGTCCATGTGAGGCCGTCCTGGGGAACATGGTCAACAGGTCTACTTGAGGCCCAGGTGTGGAACACAGTAAGCAGGTCCAGGAGAGTCCCCGATGGTGACAATGTCACCACGTCCAAGTGAGACCCAGGTGGGGACCAGGATGACCAGGTCGAGGGGAGGCCTTTGAAAAACCAGAGTCTACAGTTTGAGGTCAGGCGCAGGAGGCAACCAGTATCAGCAGGACCAAGACAGGCCATAGAGGGGGTTCACAGTCACTAGGGAACCGTGAGACCCAGAGGGGGACCAGAGTCACCTGGTCCAGGTGAGGTCCAGTTGTGGAACACAGTCACCGGGTTCCAATTTTGCCCAGTTGAGGACCATGGTCAACAGGGCCAGGTGAAGCCCAGATGGAGACCGGAGTCCCCAAATCCAAGTGAAGCTCAGGTGGGGACCAGAGTCACCAGATGCTGGGTAGTCTCAGGTGTAGACCAGAATCACCAGGTCCAGGTGAGGTGCAGGAGGCAACCACACTCACCAGGTCCCGGTGAGGCCCTGGTGGGGACCAGAGTCACGATGTATATGAGAAGCTAGAAACACTGCAGCCACAAGGTCCACATTATGTCCATGTGGGAATGAAAATCACCAGTTACAGGTGAGGACCAGGTGGGGATCCGACTCACCATGTCCAGGTGAGTCCCAGGTGGGAACGAGTGTCACCATGTCCAGGTGTGGCCCAGGTGAAGACCAGAGTTAATAGGTCCGGCTGGGTCACTGTTAGTGAACAGTGTAAACATATCCTGATGCTACCCAGGTGGGAACCACAGAAACCAGGTCCTGGTGAGTCCCAGGAGGGCCCAGAGACATGAGGTCCAGAAGAGGTCCCGATGGGAACCACAGTCACCAGGTCAGGTGAGCCCATGCTTAGGATCAGAGTCACCAGTTACAGGTGAGGCCCAGGTGGAGCCAGAGTCACCTGGTACAGAAGAGGCCAAAGTCAGGACCATAGTTACCAGGATCAGGTCAGTCCCAGTGGGGAATAGAGTAACCATGCCCCGATGATACCCAGGTAGAACCAGAGTCACCAGGTCCAGATGAGACGCAGGTGGGAGCATATTCACTCGGTCCCAGTGAGGCCCAGTTGCAGACCAGAGTCACGAGGTCTAGTTGAGGCCTAGAGGGGTACCAGATTCACCTGGTCTAGGTGACATCCAGATGGGGAGCAGAGTCACCATGTCAGGCTGAGGCCCATAGGGGATCCAGAGTCATCATGTCCAAGTGAGGCTCAGGTGTGGAACGGAGTATCTAGATCATAATGGTCCACAGGTGAGGACCAAAGTCACCAGATCTGGGTGAGGCCAAGTTAGGATCACACTCACCACTTCCAGGTGAAGCCAAGAATGTGTCCACAGCAATCAGGTCCAGGTGGAGAACAAAGTCACCAGGACTGTGTGAGGCCCACATGGGGACCAGATTCACAAGGTCCAGGTGATTCCCAGGTGGTGACCAGACTTACCAGTTCCAGGTGAGGACCAGGTAAGGACCAGATTCACCAGGTCCAAGTGAGGCCCACGTGGGTGCATGGGTCACCAAGTACAGGGGAAGAATAGCTGGGGACAAGAGTCACCAGATCTGGGTTCGGCCTAGGTGGCTCAGGTGGAAACCCCAATCACCAGGTCCAGGTGAGGCCAACCCTTGGGCCATGCAGAAGAACCGTGTCCCGATGATGCCCATGCAGGGACCAGAGTTACCGGCTCCTGGTGATTCCAACCTGTAGGCCATGCTGTGTAACCATGTCCCGATGATGCCCAGGGAGGGACCAAAGTCACCAGGTTCAAATGAGGCCCAGATGGAGCATATTCACTAGGTCCCGTTGCGGCCCAGTTGAGGACCAGAGTCACCAGATCTCGTTGAGGCCCAGAGGGGTACCAGAATCACCTGGTACAGGTGACATCCAGATGGAGACCAGAGTCACCAGTTCAGGGTGAGGCCAAGAGAGGTTCCAGAGTCATCATGTCCATGTGAGGCCGTCTTGGGGACCATGGTAAACAGGTCTACTGGAGGTCAAGGTGTGGAACACAGTAAGCAGGTCAAGGTGAGTCCCCGGTGGTGACAAGTGTCACCACGTCCAGGTGAGGCCGAGGTGGGGACCAGAATCACCAGGTACAGGAAAGGCCCTTGAAAGAACCTGGGTCAACAGTTCGAGGTCAGGCGCAGGTGGCAACCAGGGTCAGCAGGTCCTAGTCAGGCCAAAGTGGGGTTCACAGTCACTAGGACACGGTGAGACCCAGAGGGGGACCAGAGTCACCTGGTCAGGTGAGGTCCAGTTGTGGAACAAAGTCACCGGGGCCCAATTTACCCAGTTGAGGACCATGGTCAACAGGTCCAGGTGAGGCCCAGATGGGGACCGGAGTCCCCAAATACAGGTGATGCCCAGGTGGGGACCACAGTCACCAGATCCAGGGTAGTCTCAGGTGCAGACCAGAATCACCAGGTCCAGGTGAGGTGCAGGTGGCAACCACACTCACCAGGACCCGGTGAGGTCCTGGTGCGGATCAGAGTCACGAAGTACATGAGAAGCTAGAAATACTGCAGCCACCAGGTCCACATGATGACCATGTGGGAACGAGAATCACCAGTTACAGGTGAGGAACAGGTGGGGATCCGACTCACCATGTCCAGGTGAGACCCAGGTGGGAACCAGTGTCACCTTGTCCAGGTGTGGCACAGGTGAAGACCAGTGTTAATAAGTCCGGCTGGGTCACTTTTAGTGAACAGTGTAACCATATGCTGATGCTACCCAGGGGGGTACCAGAGACACCAGGTCCAGGTGAGGCCCAGGTGGGACCGGAGAAATGAGGTCCAGTTTATTTCCCGATTGGAACCACAGTCACCAGGTCAGGTGAGGCCATGCTTAGGTTCAGAGTCACCAGGTACAGGTGAGCCACAGGTGGACACAGAGTCACCTGGTACAGAAGAGGCCAAAGTCAGGACCAGAGTTACCAGGATCAGGTCAGTCCCAGTGGGTAATACAGTAACCATGTCCCAATGATGCCCAGGTAGAACCAGAGTCACCAGGTCCATCGAGGCGCAGGTGGGGAGAATATTCACTAGGTCCAGGTGAGGCCCAGATGAGGACCAGACTCACCAGGTCTAGTTGAGGCCTTGAGGGGTACCAAATTCCCCTGGTCTAGGGGATATCCAGATGGGGACCAGAGTCACCATGTCAGGGTGAGGCCCAGAGGGGATCCAGAGTCATCATGTCCAGGTGAGTTTCAGGTGTGGAACAGAGTATCCAGGTCATAATGATCCACAGGTGAGGACCAGAGTCACCAGATCTGGGTGAGGCCCAGTTAGGAGCAGAGTCACAATTTCCAGGTGAGGCCAAGAAGGAGTCCACAGCAATCAGGTGCAGGTAGGGAACAAAGTCACCAGGACTGGGTGAGGCCCAGATGGGGACCAGATTCAACAGGTCCAGGTGATTCCCAGGTGGTGACCAGAGTTACCAGTTCCGGATGAGAGCCAGGTAAGGACCAGATTCACCAGGTCCAAGTGAGGCCCACGTGGGACCTGTGTCACCAGGTATGGGTGAGGCCCATGTGGCATCCCCACTCACCAGGTCCAGGTGACGCCAACCTGCAGGCCATGCACAGGAACCGTGTCCCGATGATGCCCAGGTAGGGACCACAGTTACCAAGTCAAGAAGAGGCCAACCTGCAGACCATTATGTGGAACCATGTCCCGATGTTGCCCATGTAGGGACCAGAGTCACCAGGTCCAAATGAGGCCCAGATGGAGCATATTCACTAGGTCCAGGTGAGGCCCATTTGAGGACCAGAGTCACCAGATCTGGTTGAGTCCCAGAGGGGTACCAGAATCCCCTGGTCCAGGTGACATCCAGATAGGGACCAGAGTCACCAGTTCCAGGTGAGGCCAAGAAAGAGTCCACAGCAATCACGTCCACGTGGGGAACAAAGTCACCAGGACTGTGTGAGACCCAGACGGTGACCAGAGTCACCAGATCCAGGTGTAGCCCAGGTTGGGACCAGAGTCACTAGGTCCAGAAGAGGCCCAGGTGAGGACCAAAGTTACCAGGTACACGTGAGGCACCGGTGGGGATCACAGGCAACAGGTTCATGTGAGGCCGGCTTGGGGACCGTGGTCAACAGGTCTACTTGAGGCCCAGGCGTGGAACACAGTAACCAGGTCCACGTGAGTAACCGGTGGTGAAAAGAGTCACCACGTCCAGGTGAGGCCCAGGTGGGGACCAGGTTCACCAGGTTCAGGGGAGGCCCTTGAAAGAACCAGAGTCAACAGTTCTACGTCAGTTGCAGGTGGCAACCAGGGTCAGCAAGTTCAAGTCAGTACAATGTGGGGTTCACAGTCACTAGGGCACGGTGAGACCCTGAGGGGGACCAGAGTCACCTGGTCCAGGTGAGGTCCAGTTGTGGAACACAGTCACCGGGTCCCAATTCTGAACAGTTGAGGACCATGGTCAACAGGGCCAGGTGAGGCCCAGATGGGGACCGGAGTCCCCAAATCCAGGTGAAGCCCAGGTGGAGACCCCAGTCACCAGATCCAGTGTAGTCTCAGGTGCAGACCAGAATCACCAGGTCCAGGTGAGGTGCAGGTGGCAACCACACTCACCAGTTCCCGGGGAGGCCCTGGTGGGGACCAGAGTCACGAGGTACATGAGAAGCTAGAAACACTGCAGCCACCAGGTCCACATGATGACCATGTGGGAACGACAATCACCAGTTACAGGTGAGGACCAGGTGGGGATCCGACTCACCATGTCAAGGTGAGACCCAGGTGGGAACCAGTGTCACCATGTCCAGGTGTGGCTCAGGTGAAGACCAGAGTTAATAGGTCCGGATGGGTCACTGTTAGTGAACAGTGTAACCATATCCTGATGCTACCCAGGTGGAGAACAGAGATATCAGGTTCAGGTGAGGTCCCGATGGGAACCACAGTCACCAGGTCAGGTGAGGGCATGCTTAGGATCCGAGTCACCAGTTACAGGTTAGGCCCAGGTAGAGCCAGAGTCACCTGGTACAGAGAGGCCAAAGTCATGGCAGAGTTACAAGGATCAGGTCAGTCCCAGTGGGAACAGAGTAACCATGTCCCCATGATGCCCAGATAGAACCAGCGTCACAGGTCCAGATGAGGCGCAGGTGGGGAGCATATTCACGAGGTCCCGGTGAGGCCCAATTGAGGACCAGAGTCACCAGGTCTTCTTGAGGCCTAGAGGGGTACCATATTCACCTGGTCTAGGTGACATCCAGATGGGGACCAGAGTCACCATGTCAGGGTGAGGCCCAGAGGGGATCCAGAGTCATCATGTCCAGGTGAGTTTCAGGTGTGGAACAGAGTATCCAGGTCATAATGGTCCACAGGTGAGGACCAGAGTCACCAGATCTGGGTGAGGCCCAGTTAGGAGCAGAGTCACAATTTCCAGGTGAGGCCAAGAAGGAGTCCACAGCAATCAGGTGCAGGTAGGGAACAAAGTCACCAGGACTGGGTGAGGCCCAGATGGGGACCAGATTCAACAGGTCCAGGTGATTCCCAGGTGGTGACCAGATTACCAGTTCCGGATGAGGGCCAGGTAAGGACCAGATTCACCAGGTCCAAGTGAGGCCCACGTGGGACCTGTGTCACCAGGTATGGGTGAGGCCCATGTGGCATCCCCACTCACCAGGTCCAGGTGACGCCAACCTGCAGGCCATGCAGAGGAACCGTGTCCCAATGATGCCCAGGTAGGGACCACAGTTACCAAGTCAAGAAGAGGCCAACCTGCAGACCATTATGTGGAACCATGTCCCGATGTTGCCCATGTAGGGACCAGAGTCACCAGGTCCAAATGAGGCCCAGATGGAGCATATTCACTAGGTCCAGGTGAGGCCCATTTGAGGACCAGAGTCACCAGATCTGGTTGAGTCCCAGAGGGGTACCAGAATCCCCTGGTCCAGGTGACATCCAGATAGGGACCAGAGTCACCAGTTCCAGGTGAGGCCAAGAAAGAGTCCACAGCAATCACGTCCACGTGGGGAACAAAGTCACCAGGACTGTGTGAGACCCAGACAGGGACCAGAGTCACCAGATCCAGGTGTAGCCCAGGTTGGGACCAGAGTCACTAGGTCCAGAAGAGGCCCAGGTGAGGACCAAAGTTACCAGGTACACGTGAGGCACCGGTGGGATTCACAGGCAACAGGTTCATGTGAGGCCGGCTTGGGGACCATGGTCAACAGGTCTACTTGAGGCCCAGGCGTGGAACACAGTAACCAGGTCCACGTGAGTAACCGGTGGTGAAAAGAGTCACCACGTCCAGGTGAGGCCCAGGTGGGGACCAGGTTCACCAGGTTCAGGGGAGGCCCTTGAAAGAACCAGAGTCAACAGTTCTACGTCAGTTGCAGGTGGCAACCAGGGTCAGCAAGTTCAAGTCAGTACAATGTGGGGTTCACAGTCACTAGGGCACGGTGAGACCCTGAGGGGGACCAGAGTCACCTGGTCCAGGTGAGGTCCAGTTGTGGAACACAGTCACCGGGTCCCAATTCTGAACAGTTGAGGACCATGGTCAACAGGGCCAGGTGAGGCCCAGATGGGGACCGGAGTCCCCAAATCCAGGTGAAGCCCAGGTGGAGACCCCAGTCACCAGATCCAGTGTAGTCTCTGGTGCAGACCAGAATCACCAGGTCCAGGTGAGGTGCAGGTGGCAACCACACTCACCAGTTCCCGGGGAGGCCCTGGTGGGTCCAGAGTCACGAGGTACATGAGAAGCTAGAAACACTGCAGCCACCAGGTCCACATGATGTCCATGTGGGAACGAGAATCACCAGTTACAGGTGAGGACCAGGTGGGGATCCGACTCACCATGTCAAGGTGAGACCCAGGTGGGAACCAGTGTCACCATGTCCAGGTGTGGCTGAGGTGAAGACCAGAGTTAATAGGTCCGGATGGGTCACTGTTAGTGAACAGTGTAACCATATCCTGATGCTACCCAGGTGGGGAACAGAGATATCAGGTTCAGGTGAGGTCCCGATGGGAACCACAGTCACCAGGTCAGGTGAGGGCATGCTTAGGATCCGAGTCACCAGTTACAGGTTAGGCCCAGGTAGAGCCAGAGTCACCTGGTACAGAGAGGCTAAAGTCATGGCAGAGTTACAAGGATCAGGTCAGTCCCAGTGGGAACAGAGTAACCATGTCCCCATGATGCCCAGATAGAACCAGCGTCACAGGTCCAGATGAGGCGCAGGTGGGGAGCATATTCACTAGGTCCCGGTGAGGCCCAATTGAGGACCAGAGTCACCAGGTCTTCTTGAGGCCTAGAGGGGTACCATATTCACCTGGTCTAGGTGACATCCAGATGGGGACCAGAGTCACCATGTCAGGGTGAGGCCCAGAGGGGATCCAGAGTCAGCATGTCCAGGTGAGGCTCAGGTGTGGAACAGAGTATCCAGGTCATAATGGTCCACAGGTGAGGACCAGAGTCACCAGATCTGGGTGAAGCCCAGTTAGAATCAGAGTCAACAGTTCCAGTTGAGTCCAAGAAGGAGTCCACAGCAATCAGGTCCAGGTGGGGAAGAAAGTCAACAGGACTGGATGAGGCCCAGATAGGGACCAGATTCACCAGGTCCAGGTGATTCCCAGGTGGTGACCAGGGTTACCAGGTCCGGGGGAGGACCAGGTAAGGAACAGATTCACCAGGTCCAAGTGAGGCCCACGTGGGGACCTGTGTCACCAGGAATGGGTGAGCCCCAGGTGGTAACCCCACTCACCAGGTCCGGCTGAGGCCAACATGCAGGCCATGCAGAGGAACCGTGTCCCGATGATGTCCAGGTTGGGACCAGAGTTACCAGGTCCAGGTGAGGCCAACCTGCAGGACATGCAGTGGAACCATGTCCCGATGGTGCCCACGTAGGTACCAGAGGGACGAGCTCCAAATGAGGCCCAGATGGAGAATATTCACTAGGTCCAAGTGAGGCCCAGTTGAGGACCAGAGTCACCAGATCTGGTTGAGGCCCAGAGGGGTACCAGAATCCCCTGGTCCAGGTGACATACAGATGGGGACCAGAGTCACCAGGTCAGGGTGAGGCACAGAGAGGTTCGAGAGTCATCATGTCCAGCTGAGGCTCAGCTGTGGAACAGAGTCACCAGGTACCAATGATGCCCAGGTGAGGACCAGAGTCACCAGATCTGGGTGACGCGCAGATAGGATCAGAGTCACTAGGTCCAGGTGAGGCCAATAAAGAGTCCACAGCAATCAGGTCCAGGTGGCGAACAAAGTCACCAGGACTGCGTGAGGCCCAGATGGGGACCAGATTTACCAGGTCCAGGTGAGGCCCAGGTGGTCACCAGAGTCCCCGGTTCTGAGAGAGGACCAGGTAAGGACCAGATTCACCAGGTCCAAGAGGCCCACGTGTGGACCTGAGTCACCAGGTATGGGTGAGGCCCAGGTGGCAACCCCACTCACCATGTCCAGGTGAGGCCAGCCTGCAGGCCAGAGTCACCATATCCAGTTGAGTCCCTAGTGGGGACGGGAATCACAAGGTAAATGTGAGTCTACAAGAACACCACAGTCACCAGGTCCAGGTGTGGTTCATGTGGGAACTGGAGTCACCAGGTCCAGCTGACACCCAGTTGGGGACGACAGTCACCAGGTCCAGATTGAGGCCTAGGTTGGGGTACGAGAGTCATCAGGACCAGTTGGGGCCAAAGTGTGCAGCAAAGTTATCATGTCCAGGTGAGGCCCAGGTGGGGAACAGAGTAACCATGACCCATTGATGCCAGGTGGGAAAAGAGTCGCAAGGTCCAGACGAAGCCTAAGTTTGGAGTAGATTCACCAGGTCCTGTTGAGGCCCAGCTGAGGACCAGTGTCCCCAGCTCCGGGTGTGTCACCCGGTTCTGGTGATATCCAGGTGGGGACCAGTGTCACAAGTCAGGGTGAGGCCCAGAGGGGGACGAGAATCACTAGGTCCAGGTGAGACCCCGATGTGGAACAGTGAAACCAGGTCCCAAGATGCCCATATGAGGACCTGAGTCACCAGGTCCAGGTGATGTCCCTGTGGGAACCAGTCACCCCGTCCAGGTGAGGCCCAGGTGGGTCCACAGTCACCAGGTCCTGGTGAGGCCCAGGTATATAAGAGAGTATCCAGGTCCCATGATGCCCAGGTAAGGACCAGAGTCAACAGGTCCAGGAGAGGCCCAAATATGGATCAGAGTCATTGTGTTCCAAGTGAGGCCAGATGGAGACCACAGGAACCAGGTCCAGGAGAGCCCCATATGGGAACCAGAGCCACCAGATCCAGGTGAGGTCCAGGAGGGACCACATTCACAAGGTCCAGGTGAGGCGCAGGTGGCAACATGATTCACCAAGTCCAGGTGAGGCCCACGAAGTGACCGGTCACCAGATCCAGGTGCGGACCAGCTAAGAACCAGATTCACCAGGCCCAAGTGAAGCCCAAGGGGTGACCAGCGTCACCAGGTAAGGGTGAGGCCCCGAGGGGGAACCAGAGTAACCAGTTTAGTTTGAGGCCCAGAATGGGACCAGAGGTCCCTGGACAAAGTGAGGCCCAGGTGTGGAATAAAGTATCCAGGTCCCAATGATGCCTTGGTGAGGACCAGACTCACTAGGGCCAAGAAAGCCCAGATGGGGAACAGAATCACTAGGTCCCGTTGAGGCATAGAATAAGAACACAGTCACCAGTATCAGGTGAGCTCCTTGTGAGAACCAGAGCCTCTCTATCCAGCTGAGTCCCAGGTCCATGTGAGGCCCACGTGAGGACCAGATTCATCAGGTCGAATTGAGGCATAGCAGGGGACAAGAGTCACCAGGTCTGGGTGCGGCATAGGTGGGGCAAGATTCAGCAATTCTGAGTTAGTTCAAAGTGGGGACGAGAGACACCTGTCCAGGTGAGGCCAAACAGAGACCAGAGTCACAAGATCCAGGTGAGTTCCAGGTGGGGACCAGAGTCACCACGTATGGGTGAGTCCCATGTGGCATCCCCACTCACCAGGTCCAGGTGAGGCCAACCTGCAAGCCAGAGTCACCAGATCCAGGTGAGGCCCATGTTGGAAAGAGAGTCACCAGGTCTAGGAGAGTTCCAGGTGGGGACCAGAGTCACCAGATCCAGGTGAAGTACAGGAGGGGACCAGAGTCACCAGATCCAGGTGAAGCCCAGGTGGGGACCAGAGTCACTAGGTCCAGATGAGGCCCAGGTGAGGACCAGAGTTACCAGGTACACGTGAGGCCCCGGTGGGGATCAGAGGCAACAGGTCCATGTGAGTCCGGCTTGGGGACCATTGTCAACAAGTCTACTTGAGGCCCAGATGTGGAACACAGTAAGCAGCTCCAGGTGAGTACGCGGTTGTGACATGTGTCACCACGTCCAGGTGAGTCCCAGGTGGGGACCAGGATCACAAGGTACAGTGTAGGCCCTTGAAACAAACAGAGTCAACAGTTCGAGGTGAGGCGCAGGTGGTAACCAGGGTCAGCAGGTCCAAGTCAAGGCAAAGTTGGGATTACGGTCACTAGGGCGCGGTGAGACCCAGAGGGAGACCAGAATCACCTGGTCCAGGTGAGGTCCAGTTGTTGAACACAGTCACCGGGTCCCAATTTTGCCCAGTTGAGGACCATGGTCAACAGGGCCAGGTGAGGCTCAGATGGAGACCGGAGTCCCCAAAGCAGGTGAAGCCCAGGTGGGGACCATAGACACCAGATCCAGGGTAGTCTCAGGTGCAGACCAGAATGACCAGGTCCACTTGAGGTGCAGGTGGCAACCACACTCACCAGGTCCCTGTGAGGCCCTGGTGTGGACCAGAGTCACGAGGTGCATGAGAATCTAGAAACACTGCAGCCACCAGGTCCACATGATGTCTATGTGGGAACGAGAATCACCAGTACAGGGGAGGACCAGTTTTGGATCCGACTCACCATGTCCAGGTGAGACCAGGTGGGAACCAGTGTCAACATGTCCAGTTGTGGCCCAGGTGAAGAGCAGAGTTAATAGGTCCGGCTTGGTCACTGTTAGTGAACAGTGTAACCGTATCCTGATGCTACCAAGGTGGGTTCCAGAGACACCAGGTCCTGGTGAAGCCCAGTTGGGACCAGAGACATGAGGTCCAGGTGCGGTCCCAATGGGAACCACAGTCACCAGGTCAGGTGAGGCCATGCTTAGGATCAGAGTCACCAGTTACAGGTGAGGCCCAGGTAGAGCCAGAGTCACCTGGTACAGAAGAGGCCAAAGTCAGGACCAGAGTTGCCATGATCAGGTCAGTCCCAGTGGGGAATACAGTAACCATGTCCCGAGGATGCCCAGGTAGAACCAGAGTTACCAGGTCCAGATGCGGCGCTGGTGGGGAGCATATTCACTAGGTCCCGGTGAGGCCCAGATGAGGACCAGAGTCACCAGGTCTAGTTGAGGCCCAGAGGGGTACCAGACTCACCTGGTCTAGGTGACATCCAGATGGGGACCAGAGTAACCATGTCAGGGTGTGCCCAGAGGGGATCCAGAGTCAACAGTCCAGGTGAGGCTTACGTGTGGAACAGAGTATCCAGTTGATAATGGTCCACAGGTGAGGACCAGAGTCACTAGATCAGGGTGAGGCCCAGTTAGTATCAGAGTCACCAGTTCCAGGTGAGGCCAAGAAGGAGTCCACAGCAATCAGGTCCAGTTGGGGAACAAAGTCACCAGGAATGGATGACCCCAGATGGGGACCAGATTCACCAGGTCCAGGTGATTCCCAGGTGGTGACCTGAGTTAACAGTTCCGGGTGAGGACCAGGTAAGGTCCAGATTCAACAGGTCCAAGTGAGGCACACGTGGGGACCTGTGTCACCAGGCATGGGCGAGTCCCAAGTGGCAACCCCACTCACCAGGTCTAGGTGAGGTGAACCTGCAGGCCATGCAGAGGAACCATGTCCCGATGATGCCCAGGTAGGGACGAGATTTAACAGGTCCAGGTGAGGCCAACCTGCAGACCATGCAGTGAAACCATGTCCCGATGATGCCGAGGTTGGGATCAGAATCACCAGGTCCATGAGACCCAGATGGAGCATATTTACTAGGTCCAGGTGTGGTGCAGTGGAGTACCAGAGTCACAAGACCTGGTTGAGGCCTAGAGGGGTACCAGAATCACCTGGTCCAGGTGACATCCAGATGGGGACCAGAGTCACCAGGTCAGGATGAGGCCCAGAGAGGTTCCAGAGTCAACATGTCCAGGTGAGGCTCAGGTGTGGAACAAAGTCACCAGGTACCAAAGATGCCCAGGTGAGGACCAGAGTCACCAGGTCTGGGTAATGCCCAGATAGGATCAGAGTCACCAGATAGGATCAGAGTCACCAGTTCAAGGTGAGGCCAAGAAATAGTGCACAGCAATCATCCAGGTGGGGAACAAAGTCACCAGGACTGGGTGATGCCCAGATGTGGACCACATTGACCAGGTCTAGGTGAGGCCCAGGGGGTGACCAGAGACCCCGGGTATGGGAGACGACCAGGTCTCCCATAGACCAGATTCACCAGGTCCAAGAGGCCGACGAGGGGCCTGTGTCCCCAGGTACGGGTGAGGCACAGGTGGCAACCACACTCACCAGGTCCAGGAGAGGCCATCTTTCGCGCCATGCAGAGGAACCGTGTCCCGATGATGCCCATGTAGGAACCAGAGTTACCAGGTCCAGGTGATGCCAACCTGCAGGCCATGCAGTGGAACCATGTACCGATGATGCCGAGGGAGGGACCAGAGTCACCAGGTCCAAATGAGGACCAGATGGAGCATATTCACTAGGTCCAGGTGAGGCCCAGTTGAGGACCAGAGTCACCAGATCTGGTTGAGGCTCAGAAGGGTACCAAAATCACCTGCTCCAGGTGACATCCAGATGGGGACCAGAGTCACCAGGACAGGGTGAGGCCCAGAGAGGTTCCAGAGTCATCATGTCCAGGTTAGGCTCAGGTGTGGAACTGAGTCACCAGGTACCAAGATGCCCACATGAGGACCAGAGTCACCAGGTCTGGGTAATGCCCAGATAGGATCAGAGTCACCAGATAGGATCAGAGTCACCATTTGCAGGTGAGGCCAAGAAGGAGTCCACAGCAATCAGTTCCAGGTGGGGAACAAAGTAACCAGGACTGGGTGAGGCCCAGATGGGGACCAGTTCCCCTTCTCCAGGTGAGGCCCAGGTGATGACCAGAGTCCCCAGGTTGGGAGAAGACGAGGTAAGGACTAGATTCACCAGGTCCAAGAGGCCCACGTGGGGACCTGAGTCACCAGGTATGGGTGAGCCACAGGTGGCAATCCCACTCACCAGGTTCAGGTGAGGCCAACCTGCAGGCGGTGCGCGGAACCATGTGCCGATGATGCCCAGGTAGGGACCCGAGTCACCAGGTCCAAATAAGGCCAACATGGAGCATATTCACTAAGTCCACGTGAGGCCCAGTTGAGGACCAGAATCACCAGATATGCTTGAGGCCTAGATGGGAACCAGAATCACCCAGTCCGGGTTACGTCCTAATGGGGACCAGAGTCACCAGGTCAGGGTGAGGCCCAGAGAAGTTCCAGAGTCATCATGACCAGGTGAGGCTCAGGTGTGGAACAGAGTCAGCAGGTACGAATGATGCCCAGGTGAGGACCAGAGTCAACAGGTCTAGGTGACGCGCAGATAGGATCAGAGTCACCAGTTCCAGGTGAGGCCAAGAAAGAGTCCACAGCAATCAGGTCAAGGTGTGGAACAAAGTCACCAAGAATGGGTGAGGCCCAGATTGGGACCAGATTCACCAGATCCAGGTGAGGCCCAGGTGGTGACCAAAGTCATCGGGTCTGGGAGAGGACCAGGTAAGGACCAGATTCACCAGGTCCAAGAGGCTCACGTGGGGACCTGAGTCACCAGGTATGGGTGAGGCCCTAGTGGCAACGCACTCACCAGGTCCAGGTGAGGCCAACCTGCAGGCCAGAGTCATCAGATCCAGGTGAGGCCCTAGTGGGGACCCGAGTCACCAGGTAAATGTGAGTCTACAAGAACACCACAGTCACCAGGTCCAAGTGTGGTTCATGTGGGAACGAGAGTCACCAGGTCCAGGTGAGACCCAGGTGGGGACCATAGTCACCAGGTCCAGATTGAGGACTAGGTAGGGGGACCAGAGTCATCAGGACTTGTTGAGGCCAAAGTGTGGAGCAAAGTTATCATGTCCAGGTGAGGCCCAGGTGGGGAACAGAGTAACCATGTCCCATTGATGCCAGGTGGGAAAAGAGTCACAAGGTGCAGACGAGGCCTAAGTGAGGAGTAGATTCACCAGGTCCTGTTGAGGCCCAGCTGAGGACAAGTGTAGCCAGCCCCGGGTGAGTCCCAGAGGGGGACCAGAGTCACCCGGTCCTGGTGATATCCAGGTGGGAGCCAGAGTCAGCACGTCAGGGTGAGGCCCAGAGGGGACGAGAATCACTAGGTCCAGGTGAGGCCTCGATGTGGAACTGAGAAACCAGGTCCCATGATGCCCATATGAGGACCTGAGTCACCAGGTCCAGGTGAGGTCCTGTGGGAACCAGTCACCCGGTCCAGGTGAGGCCCAGGTGGGACCAGAGTCACCAGGTCCAGGTGAGGCCCAGGTATATAAGAGAGTATCCAGGTCCCAATGATGCCTAGGTAAGGACCAGAGTCAACAGGTCCAGGAGAGGCCCAAATATGGTTCAGAGTCATTGTGTTCCAGGTGAGGCCAGATGGAGACCACAGGAACCAGGTCCAGGAGAGCCCCATATGGGAACCAGAGCCACCAGATCCAGGTGATGTCTGGGTGGAACCACAGTCACAAGGTTCAGGGGAGGCGCAGATGGCAACAGGTTTCACCAAGTCCAGGTGATGCCCAGGTAGCGACCGGTCACCAGATCCAGGAGCGGAACAGCTAAGGACCAGATTCACCAGGCCCAAGTGAAGCCCAATGGGTGACCAGAGTCACCAGGTAGGGGTGAGGCCCAGAGGGGGAACCAGAGTAACCAGTTTAGTTTGAGGCCCAGAATGGGACCCTAGGTCCCTGGTGAAAGTGAGGCTCAGATGTGGAATAGAGTATCCAGATCCCAATGATGCCTGGGTGAGGAAAAGATTTACTAGGGCCATGCAGGCCCAGATGGGGAACAGAATCACTAGGTCCTGGTGAGGCATAGAATAAGACCACAGTCAGCAGTATCAGGTAAGCCCCTTGTGGGAACCAGAGCCACTCTATCCAGCTGAGTCCCAGGTCCTTGGAGGCCCACATGAGGACCAGATTCATCAGGTCGAATTGAGACATAGCTGGGGACAAGAGTCACCAGGTCTGCGTGCGGCCTAGGTGGGACAAGATCAGCAGTTCTGAGTTAGGTCAAAGTGGGGACGAGAGACACCAGGTCCAGGTGAGACCAAACTGAGGACCATAGTCACCAGATCCAAGTGAGGTCCATGTTGGAAAGTGAGTCACCAGGTCCAGGAGAGGTTCAGGTATGGACCAGAGTCACCATTTCCAGGTGAAATCCAGGTGGGGACCAGAGTCCCCAGTTCCAGGTGAAGCCCAGGTGGGGACCGGAGTCACTAGGTCCAGATGAGGCCCAGGTGAGGACCAGAGTCACCAGATCTGGGAGAGGCCCAGTTGGGATCAGAGTTACCACTTCCAGGTGAGGCCAAGAAGGTGTCCACAGCCATCAGGTCCACGTGGGGAAGAAAGTCACCAGGACTAGGTGATGCACAGGTGGTGACCAGATTTACCAGTTCCGGGTGAGGACTAGGTAATAGGATCAGAGTCACCAGTTCAAGGTGAGGGCAAGAAAGAGTCCAGAGCAATCAGTTCCAGTTGGGGAACATAGTCACCAGGACTGGGTTAGGCCCAGATGGACCCAGATTCACCAGGTCCAGGTGAGGCCCATGTTGTGACCAGATTCCCCGGGTCTGGGAGAAGTCCAGGTAAGGGCCAGATTCACCAGGTCCAAGAGGCCCATGTGGGGACCTGAGTCACCAGGTAAGGGTGAGGCCCAGGTGGCATCAACTAATCAAGTCCAGGTGAGGTCAACCTGCAGGCCAGAGTCACCAGGACCAGGGGAGGCCCAAGGGGTGACCAGAGTCACCAGGTAAGGGTGAGGTTAAGAGGGGGAACCAGAGTAACCAGTTTAGTTTGTGGCCCAGAATGGGACCAGCGGTTCCTGGTAAAAGTGAGGCCTAAGTGTGGAATAGAGTATCCAGGTCCCAATGATGCCTGAGTGAGGACCAGAGTCACTAAGGCCATGCAGGCCCATATGGGGAACAGAATCACTAGGTTCTGGTGAGGCATAGAATAAGACCACATTCAGCAGTATCAGGTGAGCCCCTAGTGGGAACCAGAGCCACTCTTTCCAGCTAAGTCCCAGGTAAATGTGAGGTCCACGTGAGGACCAGATTCATCAGGTCGAATTGAGGAATAGCTAGGGACAAGAGTCACCAGGTCTGGGTGCGTAATAGGTGGGGCAAGATTCAGCAGTTCTGAGTTAGGTCAAAGTGGGCAAGAGAGACACCAAGTCCAGGAGAGGTCCAGATTGAGATCAGAGTCACCAGATCCAGGTGAAGTCCAGATGGGGACCAGAGTCTCCAGATCCAGGTGAAGCCCAGGTGGGGACCAGAGTCTCTAGGTCCAGATGAGGCCCAGGTGAAGACCAGAGTTACCAGGTACACGTGAGGCCACGGTGGGGATCAGAGGCAACAGGTCCATGTGATGCCGGCTTGGGGACCATGGTCAACAGGTCTACTTGAGGCCCAGGTGTGGAACACAGTAAGCAGGTCCAGGTGAGTCCCCATGGTGACAAGAGTCACCACGTCCAGGTGAGGCCCAGGTTCGGACCAGGATCACCAGGTACAGGGGAGGCCCTTGAAAGAACCAGAGTCAACAGTTCGAGTTCAGGCGCAGGTTTCAACCAGGGACAGCAGGTCTAAGTCAGGGGAAAGTGGGGTAAACAGTCACTAGGGAATGGTGAGACCCAGAGGGGCACCAGAGTCACGTGGTCCAGGTGAGGTCCAGTTGTGGAACACAGTCACCGCGTCCCAATTTTGCCCAGTTGAAGACCATGGTCAACAGGGCCTGGTGAGCCTCACATGGGGACGAGAGTCCCCAAATCCAGGTGAAGCCCAGGTGGGGACCACAGTCACCAGATCCTGGGTAGTCTCAGGTGCAGACCAGAATCACCAGGTCCAGGTGAGGTGCAGGTGGCAACCACACTCACCAGGACCCGGTGAGGCCCTGGTGGGGACCAGTGTCACGAGGTACATGACAAACTAGAAACACCGCAGCCACCAGGTCCACATGATGTCCATGTGGGAACGAGAATAAACAGTTATAGGTTAGGACCAGGTGGGTATCTGACTCACCATTTCTAAATCTTTTTTTTTTTTTAATTTTTATTTATTTATGATAGTCACAGAGAGAGAGAGAGGCAGAGACATAGGCAGAGGGAGAAGCAGGCTCCATGCACCGGGAGCCTGATGTGGGATTCGATCCCGGGTCTCCAGGATCGCGCCCTGGGCCAAAGGCAGGCGCCAAACCGCTGCGCCACCCAGGGATCCCTGACTCACCATTTCTAGGTGAGACCCAGGTGGGAACGAGTGTCACCATGTCCAGCTGTGGCCCAGGTGAAGACCAGAGTTAATAGGTCCGGCTGGGTCACTGTTAGTGAACAGTGTAACCATATCCTGATGCTACCCAGGTGTGTACCAGAGACACCAGGTCCTGGTGAGGCCCAGGTGGGACCAGAGACAAGAGGTCCAGGTGAGTTCCCGATGGGAACTGCAGTCACCAGGTCAGGAGAGGCCATGCTTTGGATCAGAGTCACCAGTTACAGGTGAGGCCCAGGTGGAGCCAGAGTCACCTGGTACAGAAGAAGCCAAAGTAAGGACAGAGTTACCAGGATCAGGTCAGTCCCAGTGGGAAACAGAGTAACCATGTCCCGATGATGCCCAGGTAGACCCAGCGTCACCAGGTCCAGATGAGGCGCAGGTGGGGAGCATATTCACTAGGTCTCGGTGACACCCAGTTGAGGACCAGTGTCACCAGGTCTATTTGAGCCCTAGAGGGGTACCAGATTCACCTGGTCTAGGAGACATCCAGATGGGGACCAGAGTCACCATGTCAGGGTGAGGCCCAGAGGGGATCCAGAGTCATCATGTCCAGGTGAGGCTCAGGTGTGGAACAGAGTATCCAGGTCATAATGGTCCACAGGTGAGGACCAGAGTCACCAGATCTGGGTGAGGCCCAGGTAGGATCAGAGTCACCACTTCCAGTTGAGGCCAAGAAGGAGTCCACAGCAATCAGGTCCAGAGGGGAACAAAGTCACCAGGACTGGGTGAGGCCCAGAGGGGACCAGATTCACCAGGTCCATGTGATTCCCAGGTGGTGATCAGGGTTACCAGGTGCGGGTGAGGACCAGGTAAGGACGAGATTCACCAGGTCATACTGGGCCCATGGGTGACCTGTGTCTCCATGTATGGGTGAGGCCCAGGTGCCAACCTCACTCACCAGGTCCAGGTGAGGCCAACCTGCAAGCCATATAGAGAAACCGTGTCCCGATGATGCCCAGGAAGTGACCAGAGTCACCAGGTCCAAATGAGGCCCAGTTGGAGCATATTCACTAGGTCCAGGTGAGGCCCAGTTGAGGTCCAGAGTCACCAGATCTGGTTGAGTATTAGAGGGGTACAAGAATCACCTGGTCCAGTTGACATCCAGATGGGGACAAGAGTCACCAGGTAAGGGTGAGGCCCAGAGAGGTTCCAGAGTCATCATGTCCAGGTGAGGCTCAGGTGTGGAACAAAGTCACCAGGTACCAATGATGCCCAGGTGAGGACCAGAGTCACCAGGTCTTGGTGACGCTCAGATAGGATCAGAGTCACCAGTTCCAGGTGAGGCCAAGAGAGAGTCCACAGCAATCAGTTCCAGGTGGGGAACAAAGTCACCAGGACTGGGTGAGGCCCAGATGGGGACCAGATTCACCAGGTCCAGGTGAGGCGAAGTGGTGACCCGAGTCCCCGGGTCTGGGAGAGGACCAGGTAAGGACGAGATTCACCAGGTCCAAGAGGCCCACGTGTGAAACTGAGTCACCAGGTATGGGTGAGGCCCAGGTGGCAACCCCACTCACCAAGTCCAGGTGAGGCCAACTTGCAGGCCAGAGTCACCAGATCCAGGTGAGGCCCTAGTGGGGACCGGAGTCACCAGGTAAATGTGAGTCTACAAGAAAACCACAGTCACCAGGTCCAGGTGTGGTTCATGTGGGAACGAGAGTCACCAGGTCCAGGTGAGACCCAGGTGGGGACCATAGTCACCAGGTCCAGATTGAGGCCTAGGTGGGGGGAACAAATTGTTCAGGACAAGTTGAGGCCAAAGTGTGGAGCAAAGTTATCATGTCCAGGTGATGTCTAGGAGGGGAACAGAGTAACCATGTCCCATTGAGCCAGGTGGGAAAAGAGTCACAAGGTACAGATGAGGCCTAAGTGAGGACTAGATTCACCAGGTCCTGTTGAGGCCCAGTTGAGCACAGGTGTCCCCAGCTCTGTGTGAGTCCCAGAGGGGGACCAGAGTCACCCGGTTCTGGTGATATCCAGGTGGGGATAAGACTCACCACGTCAGCGTGAGGCCCAGAGGGGGACGAGAATCACTAGTTTCAGGTGAGGCCCCGATGTGGAACTGAGAGAAAAGGTCCCATAATGCCCAAATGAGGACCTGAGTCACCAGGTACAGGTGAGGCCAAACTGAGGACCAGAGTCACCAGATCCAGGTGAAGCCAAGGTGGGGACCAGAATCACTAGGTCCAGATGAGGCCCAAGTGAGGACCAGTTTTACCAGGTACACGTGAAGCCCCGGTGGGAATCAGAGGCAACAGGTTCATATGAGGCCGGCTTCGGTACCATGGTCAACAGGTCTACTTGAGGCCCAGGTGTGGAACACAGTAACCAGGTCCAGGTGAGTCCCCGGTGGTGACAAGAGTCACCACGTCCAGGTGAGTCCCAGGGGGGGACCAGGATCACCAGGTACAGGGGAAGCCCTTGAATGAACCAGTCAACAGTTCGAGGTCAGGCGCAGGTGGCAACCAGGGTCAGCAGGTCCAAGTCAGGCCAAAGTGGGGTTCACAGTCACTAGGGCACGGTGAGACCAAGAGGGGGACCAGAGTCACCTGGTCCAAGTGAGGTCCAGGGGTGGAACACAGTCACCGGGTCCCAATTTTGTGAGTTGAAGACCATGGTTGACAAGGCCAGGTGAGGCCCAGATTGGGGATCTTCAATCTGGATCAGAGTCAGAAGTTCCAGTTGAGGCTAAGAAGGAGTCCACAGCAATCAGGTCCAGATTGACGCCTAGGTCGGGTGACCAGAGTCATCAGGACCAGTTGAGGCCAAAGTGTGGAGCAAAGTTATCATGTCCAGGTGAGGCCCAGGTGGGGAACAGAGTAACCATGTCCCAGTGATGCCAGGTGGGAAAAGAGTCACAAGGTCCAGACGAAGCCTAAGATTGGAGTAGATTCACCAGGTCCTGTTGAGACCCACCTGAGGACCAGTGCCCCAGCTACGGGTGTGTCACCCGGTTCTGGTGATATCCAGGTGGGGACCAGTGTCACAAGTCAGGGTGAGGCCCAGAGGGGGACGAGAATCACTAGGTCCAGGTGAGGCCCCGATGTGGAACTGTGAAACCAGGTCCCAATATGCCCATATGAGGACCTGAGTCACCATGTCCAGGTGATGTCCCTGTGGGAACCAGTCACCCCGTCCAGGTGAGGCCCAGGTGGGACCACAGTCACCAGGTCCTGGTTAGGCCCAGGTATATAAGAGAGTATCCAGGTCCCAATGATGCCCAGGTAAGGACCAGAGTCAACAGGTCCAGGAGAGGCCCAAATATAGATCAGAGTCATTGTGTTCCAGGTGAGGCCAGAGGGAGACCACAGGGAACAGATCCAGGAGAGCCCCATATGGGAACCAGAGCCACCAGATCCAGGTGAGGTCCAGGAGGGACCACAGTCACAAGGTCCAGGTGAGGCGCTGGTGGCAACATGATTCACCAAGTCCAGGTGAGGCCCACGTGGTGACCTGTCAGCAGGGCCACGTGCGGACAAGCTAAGGACCATATTCACGAGGCCCAAGTGAAGCCCAAGGGGTGACCAGAGTCACCAGGTAAGGTTGAGGCCCAGAGGGGAACCAGAGTAACCAGTTTAGTTTGAGGCCCAAAATGGGACCAGAGATCCCTGGTCAAACTAGGCCCAGGTGTGGCATAGAGTATCCAGGTCCCAATGATGCCTGGGTGAGGACCAGAGTCACTATGGCCATGCAGGCTCAGATGGGGAACAGAATCACTAGGTCCTGGTGAGGCATAGAATAAGACCACAATCACCAGTATCAGGTGTGCCCCTTGTGGGAACCAGAGCCACTCTATCCAGCTGTGTCCCAGGTCCATGTGAACCTCACGTCAGGACCAGATGCATCAGGTCGAATTAAGGCATAGTTCGGGACAAGAGTCACCAGGTCTGGGTGCGGGCTAGGTGGGGCAAAATTCAGCAGTTCTGAGTTAGGTCAAAGTGGGGACGAGAGACACCAGGTCCAGGTGAGGCCAAACTGAGGACCAGAGTCACCAGATCCAGGTGTAGTCCATGTTGGAAAGAGAGTCACCAGGTCCAGGAGAGGTCCAGGTGGGGACCAGAGTCACCAGATCCAGGTGAAGTCCAGGTGGGGACCAGAGTCACCAGAACCATGTGAAACCCAGGTGGGGACCAGAGTCACTAGGTCCTGATTAGACCCAGGTGAGGATCAGAGTTACCAGATACACGTGAGCCCTTGGCGGGGATCAGAGCCAAAAGGTCCACGTGAGCCCGGCTTGGGGACCATGGTCAACAGTCTACCTGAGGCCCAGGTGTGGAACACAGTAAGCAGGTCCTGGTGAGTCCCCCGGGTGACAAGGGTCACCACGTTCAAGTGGGGCCCAGTTGCGGACCAGGATCACCAGGTACAGGGGAGGCCCTTGAGAGAACCAGAGTCGACAGTTCGAGGTCAGGCGCAGGTGGCAACCAGGGTCAGCAGGTCCAACTCAGGCCAAAGTGGGGTTCACAGTCACTAGGGCACGGTGAGACCGAGAGCGGTACCAGAGTCACCTGTTCCAGTGAGGTCCAGTTGTGGAACTCAGTCACTGGGTCCCAATTTTGCCCAGTGAGGACCATGGTCAACAGGGCCAGTTGAGGCCCAGATGGGGACCAGAGTCCCCAAATCCAGGTGAAGCCCAGGTGGGGACCACAGTCACCAGATGCAGGGTAGTCTCAGGTGCAGACCAGAATCACCAGCTGCAGGTGAGGTGCAGGTTGCAACCACACTCACCAGGTCCTGGTGAGGCCCTGGTGGGGACCAGAGTCACGAGGTACATGAGAAGCTAGAAACACTGCAGCCACCAGGTCGACATGGTGTCCATGTGGGAATGAGATTCACCAGTTACAAATGAGGCCCAGGTGGGGATCCGATTCACTATGTCCAGGTGAGACCCAGGTGGGAACCAGTGTCACCACATCCAGGTGTGGCCCAGGTGAAGACCAGAGTTAATACGTCCGGCTGTGTCACTGATAGTGAAGAGTGTAACCATATCCTGATGCTACCCAGGTGGGTACCAGAGACACCAGGTCCTGGTGAGGCCCAGGTGCGACTAGAGACATGAGGTCCAGGTGAGGTCCCGATGGGAACCACAGTCAGAAAGTCAGGTGAGGCCATGCTTAGGATCAGAGTCACCAGTTACAGATGAGGCCCAGGTGGAGCCAGAGTCACCTGGTACAGAAGAGGCCAAAGTCAGGACCAGAGTTACCAGGATCAGGTCAGTCCCAGTGGGGAATACAGTAACCATGTACCGATGATGACCAGGTAGAACCAGAGTCACCAGGTCCAGATGAGGCGCAGGTGGGGAGCATATTCTCTAGGTCCCGGTGAGGCCCAGTTGAGGACCAGAGTCACCAGGTGTAGTTGAGGCCTAGAGGGGTACAAGATTCACCTGGTCTAAGTAAAATCCAGATGGGGACCAGAGTCACGATGTCAGGGTGAGGCCCAGAGGGGATCCAGAGTCATCATGTCCAGCTGAGGCTCAGGTGTGGAACAGAGTATTCAGGTTAATGGTCCACAGGTGAGGACCAGAGTCACCAGATCTGTGTGAGGCCCAGTTAGGATCAGAGTCACCAGTCCCAGTTGAGGCCAAGAAGGCGTCCACAGCAATCAGGTCCCTGTGGGGATCAAAGTCACCAGGACAGGGTGAGGCCTAGGTGGGGACCAGATTCACCAGGCCCAGGTGATTCCCAGGTGGTGACCAGAGTTACCAGTTCTGGGGAAGGACCAGGTAAGGACCAGATTCACCAGGTCCAATTGAGGCCCACGTGGGGACCTGTGTCACCAGGTATGGGTGAGGCACAATTGGCAACCCCACTCACGAGGTCCAGGTGAGGTCAACCTGCAGGCCATGCAGTGGAACCATGTCCCGATTATGCCCAGGTAGGGACCAGAGTTACCAGGTCCAGGTGAGGCCAACCTGCAAGCCATGCATTGGAACCATATCCCTATGATGCCCAGGTAGGTACCAGAGTCACCAGGTCCAAATGAGTCCCAGATGGAGCATATTCACTAGGTCCAGGTGAGGCCCATTTGAGGACCAGGTTCACCAGAACTGTTTGAGGCCTAGAGCGTACCAGAATCACCTGGTCCAGGTGACATACAGATGGGGACCAGATTCACCAGGGCAGGGTGAGGCCCAGAGAGGTTCCAGAGTCAGCATGTCCAGTTGAGGCTCAGGTGTAGAACAGAGTCACCAGGTACCAATGATGCCCAGGTGAGGACCAGAGTCACCAGGTCTGGGTGACGCGCAGATAGGATCAGAGTCACCAGTTCCAAGTGAGGCCAAGAAAGAGTCCACAGCAATCAGGTCCAGGTGGGGAATAAAGTCACCAGGACTGGGTGAGGCCCAGATGGGAACCAGATTCACCAGATCCAGGTGAGGTCCAGGTGGTGACCAGAGTCCCCGGGTCTTGGAGAGGACCAGGTAAGGACCAGATTCACCAGGTCCAAGAGTCCCACGTGTGGATCTGAGTCAACAGGTATGGGTGAGGCCCACATGGCAACCCCACTCACCAGGTCCAGGTGAGGCCAACCTGCAGGTCAGAATCACCAGATCCATGTGAGGCCCTAGTGGGGACCGGAGTCACAGGTAAATGTGAGTCTACAAGAAAACCACAGTCAACAGGGCCAGGCGTGTTTCAAGTGGGAACGAGAGTCACCAGATCCAGGTGAGACCCAGGGGGGACCACAGTCACCAGGTCCAGATTGAGGCCTAGGTGGGGGGACCAGTTTCATCAGGACCATTTGAGGCCACAGTGTGGAGCAAAGTTATCATGTCCAGGTGAGGCCCAGGTGGGGAACAGAGTAACCATTTCCCATTGATTCCAGGTGGGAAAAGAGTCACAAAGTCCAGACGAGGCCTAAGTGAAGAGTAGATTCACCAGGTCCTGTTGAGGCCCAGCTGAGGACCAGTGTCCCCAGCTCCGGGTGAGTCCCAGAGGGGGACCAGAGTCACCCGCTTCTGGTGATATCCAGGAGTGACCAGAGTCACCACGTCAGGGTGAGGCCCAGAGGGGGACGAGAATCACTAGGTCCAGGTGAGGCCCCGATGTGGAAGTGAGAAACCAGGTCCCATGATGCCCATATGAGGACCTGAGTCACCAGGTCCAGGTGAGATCCCTGTGGGAACCAGTCACCTCGTCCAGGTGAGGCCCAGGTGGGACCACAGCCACCAGGTCCAGGTGAGGCCCAGGTATATAAGAGAGTATCCAGGTCCCAGGGATGCCCAGGTAAGGACCAGCGTCATCAGGTTCAGGAGAGGCCCAAATATCTATCAGAGTCATTGTGTTCCAGGTGAGGCCAGATGGAGACAACATGGACCACGTTCAGGAGAGCCCCATATGGGAACCAGAGCCACCAGATCCAGGTGAGGTCCAGGTGGGACCACTGTCACAAGGTCCAGGTGAGGCGCAGGTGGCAACAGGATTCACCAAGTCCAGGTGAGACCCAGGTGGCAACCAATCACCAGATCCAGGTGCGGACCAACTAAGGACCAGATTCACCAGGCCCAAGTGAAAACCAAGGGGTGACCAGAGACACCAGGTAAGGGTGAGGCCCAGAGGGGGAACCAGAGTAACCAGTTTAGTTTGAGGCCCAGAATGGGACCAGAGGTCCCTCGTCAAAGTGAGGCCCAGGTGTGGAATATAGTTTACAGGTCCCAGTGATGCCTGGGTGAGGACCAGAGTCACTAGGGCCATGCAGGCCCAGATGGGGAACAGAATCACTAGGTCCTGGTGAGGCATAGAATAAGACCACAATCACCAGTATCAGGTGTGCCCCTTGTGGGAACCAGAGCCACTCTATCCAGCTGAGTCCCAGGGCCATGTGAGCCCCACGTGAGGACCAGATTCATCAGGTTGAATTGAGGCATAGCTGGGGACAAGAGTCACCAGGTCTGTGTGCGGCCTAGGTGGGGCAAGAGTCAGCAGTTCTGAGTTAGGTCAAAGTGGGGACGAGAGACACCAGTCCAAGTGAGGCCAAACTGAGGACCAGAGTCACCAGATCCAGGTGAGTTCCATGTTGGAAAGAGAGTCACCAGGTCCAAGAGAGGTCCAGGTGGGGACCAGAGTCACCAGATCCAGGTGAAGTCCAGGTGGGGACCAGAGTCACCAGATCCAGGTGAAGCCCAGGTGGGGACCAGAGTCACTAGGTCCTGATTAGACCCAGGTGAGATTCAGAGTTACCAGATACACGTGAGCCCCCGGCGGGGATCAGAGCCAAAAGGTCCACGTGAGACCGGCTTGGGGACCCTCGTCAACAGGTCTACCTGAGGCCCAGGTGTGGAACAAAGTAATCATGTCCAGGTGAGTCCCCGGTGGTGACAAGAGTCACCACGTCCAGTTGAGGACCAATTGGGGACCAGGATCACCAGGTACAGGGGAGGCCCTTGAGAGAACCAGAGTCAACATTGTGAGGTCAGGCGCAGGTGGCAACCAGGGTCAGCAGGTCCAAGTCAGGCCAAAGTGGGGTTCACAGTCACTAGGGCCCAGTGAGACCCAGAGGGGGACCAGAGTCACCTGGTCCAGGTGAGATCCAGTTGTGGAATACAGTCACCGGGTCCCAATTCTGCACAGTTGAGGACCATGGTCAACAGGGCCAGTTTAGGCCCAGATGGGGACCGGAGCCCCAAATTCAGGTGAAGCCCAGGTGGGTACCACAGTCACCAGATCCAGGGTAGTCTCAGGTGGAGACCAGAATCACCAGGTCCTGGTGAGGTGCAGGAGGCAACCAGTCTCACCAAGTCCCGGTGAGGCCCTGGTGGGGACCAGAGTCACGAGGTACATGAGAAGCTAGTAACACTGCAACCACCAGGTCCACATGATGTCCATGTGGGAACGAGAATTACAAGTTACAGGTGAGGAGCAGGTGGGGATATGAGTCACCATGTCCAGGTGAGACCCTGGTGGGAACCAGTGTCTCCATGTCCAAGTGTGGACCAGGTGAAGACGAGAGTTAATAGGTCCGGCCGCGTCACTGTTGGTGAACAGTGTAACCATATCCTGATGCTACTCAGGTGGGTACCAGATACAAGTCCTGGTGAGTGCCAGTTGGGACCAGAGACATGAGGTCCAGGTGAGGTACCGATGGAAACCACAGTCACCAGGTGAGGTGAGGCCATGCTTAGGATCAGAGTCACCACTTACAGGTGAAGTCCAGGAGGAGCCAGAGTCACATGGCACAGAGGAGGCCAAAGTCAGGACCAGAGTTACCACGATCATTTCAGTCCCACTGGGAATAGAGTAACCACGTCCCCATGATGCCCAGGTAGAACCACAGTTACCAGGTCCAGGTGCGGCCAACCTAAAGGCCATGCAGTGGAACCTTGTCCCGATGATGCCCAGGTAGGGAAGAGAGTCACCAGGTCCAAATGAGGCCCAGATGGAGCATATTCACTAGGTCCAGGTGAGGCCCAGTTGAGGACCAGAGTCACCAGATCTGGTTGAGGCCCAGAGGGGTACCATAATCCCCTGGTCCAGGTGACATCCATATGGGGACCAGAGTCACCAGGTCAGGTTGATAGCCAGAGAGATTCCAGAGTCATCATGTCCAGGGGAGCCTCAGGTGTGGAACAGAGTCACCAGGACCAATGATGCCCAGGTGAGGACCAGAGTCACCAGGTTCACGTGAAGCCCCGGTGGGGATCAGAGGCAACAGGTCCATGTGAGGCCGGCTTGGGCACCATGGTCAACAGGTCTATTGAGTCCCAGGTGTGGAACACAGAAAGCAGGTCCAGGTGAGTCCCCAGTGGTGACAAGAGTCACCACGTCCAGGTGATGCCCGGTGGGGACCAGGATCACCAGGTACAGGGGAGGCCCTTGAAAGAACCAGAGTCAACAGTTCGACGTCAGGCGAAGGTTCCAACCAGGGTCAGCAGGTCAAGTCAGGCCAAAGTGGGTTTCACAGTCACTAGGGCACGGTGAGACCCAGAGGGGAACAGGAGTCACGTGGTCCAGGTGAGTTCCAGTTGTGGAACACAGTCACCGCATCCCAATTTTGCCCAGTTGAGGACCATGGTCAACAGGGCCAGGTGAGCCCCAGATGGGGACCGGAGTCCCCAAATCCAGGTGAAGCCCAGGTGGGGACAACAGTCACTAGATCCAGGGTAGTCTCAGGTGCAGACCAGAATCACCAGGTGCAGGTGAGATGCAGGTGGCAACCATACAGACCATGTCCCGATGAGAACCTGGTGGGGACCAGAGTCACGAGGAACATGAGAAGCTAGAAACACTGCAGCCACCAGGTCCACATGATGTCCATGTGGAAACGAGAATCACCAGTTACAGGTGAGGACCAGGTGGGGATATGAGTCACCATGTCCAGGGGAGACCCAGGTTGGAACCAGTGTCACCATGTCCAGGTGTGGCCCAGGTGAAGACCAGAGTTAATAGGTCCGTCTGGGTCACTCTTAGTGAACAGTGTAACCATAACCTGATGCTACCCAGGTGGGTACCAGAGACACCAGGCCGTGGTGAGGCCCAGGTGGGACCAGAGACATGAGGTCCAGGTGAGGTACATATGGGAACCACAGTCACCAGGTCAGGTGAGGCCATGCTTAGAATCAGAGTCACCAGTTACAGGTGAGGCCCAGTTAGAGGCAGAATCACCTGGTACAGAGAGGCCAAAGTCAGGACCAGAGTTACCAGGATCAGGTCAGTCCCAGTGGGGAACAGAGTAACCATGTCCCGATGATGTCCAGATAGAACCAGCGTCACCAGGTCCAGATGAGGCGCAGGTGGGGAGCATGTTCACTAGGTCCCGGTGAGGCCCAGTTGAGGACCAGAGTCACCAGGTCTAGTTGAGGCCTAGAGGGGTACCAGATTCACCTGGTCTAGGTGACATCCAGATGGGGACCAGAGTCACCATGTCAGGCTGAGTCCCAGAGGGGATCCAGAGGCAGCATGTCCAGGTGAGGCTCAGGTGTGGAACAGAGTATCCAGGTCATAATGGTCCACAGGTGAGGACCAGAGACACCAGATCTGGGTGAGGCCCAGTTAGGATCATAGTCACCAGTTCCAGGTGAGGCCAAGAAGGAGTCCACAGCAATCAGGTCCAGGTGGGGAAGAAAGTCAACAGGACTGGGTGAGGCCCAGATGGGGACCAGATTCACCAGGTCCAGGTGATTCCCAGGTGGTGACCAGGGTTACCAGGTCCGGGTGAGGACCAGGTAAGGACCAGATTCACCAGGTTCAAATGAGGCCCACGTGGGGACCTGTGTCACCAGGTATGGTTGAGACCCAGGTGGCAACCTCACTCACCAGGTCCGGCTGAGGCCAACATGCAGGCCATGCAGAGGAAACGTGTCCCGATGATGTCGAGGTAGGGACCAGAGTTACCAGGTCCAGGTGAGGCCAGCATGCAGGCCAGAGTCACCACATCCAGGTGAGGCCCTAGTGGGGACGGGAGTCACCAGGTAAATGTGAGTCTACAAGAACACCACTGTCACCAGGTCCAGGTGTGGTTCATGTGGGAACGGGAGTCACCAGGTCCAGCTTAGACCCAGTTGGGGACGACAGTCACCAGTCCAGATTGAGACCTAGGTTGGGGGACGAGAGTCATCAGGACCAGTTGAGGCCAAAGTGTACAGCAAAGTTATCATGTCAAGGTGAGGCCCAGGTGGGGAACAGAGTAACCATGTCCCATTGAGGCCAGGTGGGAAAAGAGTCACAAGGTCCAGACGAAGCCTAAGATTGGAGTAGATTCACCAGGTCCTGTTGAGGCCCACCTGAGGACCAGTGTCACCAGCTCCGGGTGTGTCACCCGGTTCTGGTGATATCCATGTGGGGACCAGTGTCACAAGTCAGGGTGAGGCCCTGAGGGGGACGAGAATCACTAGGTCCAGTTGAGGCCCCGATGTGGAACTGTGAAACCAGGTCCCAAGATGCCCATATGAGGACCTGAGTCACCAGGTCCAGGTGATGTCCCTGTGGGAACCAGTCACCCCGTCCAGGTGAGGCTCGGGTGGGACCACAGTCACCAGGTCCTGGTGAGGCCCAGGTATATAAGAGAGTATCCAGGTCCCAATGATGCCCAGGTAAGGACCAGACTCAACAGGTCCAGGAGAGGCCCAAATATGGATCAGAGTCATTGTGTTCCAGGTGAGGCCAGATGGAGACCACAGGAGCCAGGTCCAGGAGAGCCCCATATGGGAACCAGAGCCACCAGATCCAGGTGAGTTCCAGGAGGGACCACAGTCACAAGGTCCAGGTGAGGCGCAGGTGGCAACATGATTCACCAAGTCCAGGTGAGGCCCACGTGGTGACCTGTCACCAGATCTAGGTGCGGACCAGCTAAGAACCAGATTCACCAGCCGCAAGTGAAGCCCAAGGGGTGACCAGTGTCACCAGGTAAGGGTGAGGCCCAGAGGGGGAACCAGAGTAACCAGTTTAGTTTGAGGCCCAGAATGGGACCAGAGTTCCCTGGACAAAGTGAGGCCCAGGAGTGGAATAGAGTATCCAGGTCCCAATGATGCCTGGGTGAGGACCAGAGTCACTAATGCCATGAAAGCCCAGATGGGGAACAGAATCACTAGATCCTGGTGAGGCATAGAATAAGAACACAGTCACCAGTATCAGGTGAGCCCCTTGTGGGAACCAGAGCCACTCTATCCCGCTGAGTCCCAGGTTCATGTGAGGCCCACGTGAGGACCAGATTCATCAGGTCGAATTGAGGCATAGCTGGGGACAAGAGTCATGAGGTCTGGGTGCGGCCTAGGTGGGGCAAGATTCAGCAGTTCTGAGTTAGGTCAAAGTGGGGACGAGAGACACCAGTCCAGGTGAGGCCAAACTGAGACAAGAGTCACCAGATACAGGTGAGTTCCAGGTGGGGACCAGAGTCAGGAGATCCATGTGAAGTCCAGGTGGGGATCAGAGTCATTAGGGGCAGATGAAGCCCAGGTGAGGACCAGAGTTACCAGGTACACGTGAGGCCCCGGTGGGGATCAGAGGTAACAGGTCCATGTGAGGCGAGCTTGGGGACTATGGTCAAGAGGTGTAATTGAGGCCCAGGTGTGGAACACAGTAAGCAGGTCCAGATGAGTCCCCGGTGGTGACTAGAGACACCACGTGCAGGTGAGGCCCAGGTGGGCATCAGGATCACCCGGTACAGGGGAGGCCCTTGAAAGAACCATAGTCAACAATTCGAGGTCAGGCACAGGTGGCAACCAGGGTCAGCAGGTCGAAGTCAGGCCAAAGTGGGGTTCACAGTGACTAGGGCACGGTGAGACCCAGAGGGGGACCAGAGTCACCTGGTCCAGGTGAGTTCCAGTTGTGGAACACAGTCACAGTGTCCCAATTTTGCCCAGCTGAGGACCATGGTCAAAGGGCCAGGTGAGGCCCAGATGGGGACCGGAGTACCCAAATCCAGGTGAAGCCCAGGTGGGGACCACAGTCACCAGATCCAGGGGAGTCTCAGGTGCAGACCAGAATCACCAGGTCCAGGTGTGGTGCAGGTGGCAACCACACTCACCAGGTCCCGGTGAGGCCCTGGTGGGGACCAGAGTCACGAGGTACATGAGAAGCTAGAAACACTGCAGCCACCAGGTCCACATGATGTCCATGTGGGAACGAGAATCACCAGTTACAAGGGAGGACCAGGTGGGGATCCGACTCACCATGTCCAGGTGAGACCGAGGTGGGAACCAGTATCACCATGTCCAGGTGTGGCCCAGGTGAAGGCCAGAGTTAATAGGTCCCGCTGAGTCACTGTTATTGAACAGTGTAACCATATCGTCATGCTACCGAGGTGGGTACCGAGACACCAGGTCCTGGTGAGGCCCAGTTGGGACCAGAGACATGAGGTCCAGGTGAGGTCCCGATGGGAACCACAGTCACCAGGTCAGGTGAGGCCATGCTTACGATCAGAGTCACCAGTTACAGGTGAGGCCCAGGTGGAGCCAGAGTCACCTGGTACAGAAAATGCCAAAGTCAGGAATAGTGTTACCAGGATCAGGTCACTCCCAGTGGGGAATAGAGTAAACATGTCCCGATGATGCACACGTAGAACCAGAGTCACCATGTCCAGATGAGGCGCAGTTGGGGAGCATATTCACTAGGTCCCGGGGAGTCCCAGTTGAGGACTAGAGTCACCAGGTTTGGTTGAGGCCTAGAGGGGTACCAGATTCACCTGGTCTAGGAGACATCCAGATGGGGACCAGAGTCTCCATGTCAGAGGGAGGCCCAGAGTGGATCCAGAGTCATCATGTCCAGGTGAGTCCCAGGTGTGGAGCAAAGTTATCATGTCCAGGTGAGGCCCAGGAGGGAAACAGAGTAACCATGATCCCATTGATGCCAGGTGGGAAAAGAGTCACAAGGTCCAGACGAGACCTAAGTAAGGAGTAGATTCAACAGGTACTGTTGAGATCCAGCTGAGGACAAGTGTCGCCAGCTTCGGGTGAGTCCCAGAGGGGGACCAGAGTCACCCGGTACTGGTGATATCCAGGTGGGGACCAGAGTCACCACGTCAGGGTGAGGCCCAGAGGGGACGAGAATCACTAGATCCAGGTGAGGCCCCGATGTGGAACTGAGAAACCAGGTCCCATGATGCCAATATGAGGACCTGAGCCACCAGGTCCAGGTGAGGTCACTGTGGGAACAAGTCACCTCGTCCAGGTGAGATCCAGGTGGGACCACAGTCACCAGGTACAGATGAGGCCCAGGAATATAAGAGAGTATCCAGGTCCCAATAAAGCCCAGGTAAGGACCAGAGTCAACAGGTCCAGGAGAGGCCCAAATATGGATCAGAGTCATTGTGTTCCAGGTGAGGCCAAATGGAGACCACAGGAACCAGGTCCAGGAGAGCCCCATATGGGAACCAGAGCCACCAGATCCAGGTGAGGTCCAGGTGGGACCACAGTCACAAGGTCCAGGGGAGGCACAGGAGGCAACAGGATTCAACAAGTCCAGGTGAGACCCAGGTGGCGACCAATCACCAGATCCAGGTGCGGACCAGCTAAGGACCAGTTTCAGCAGGCCCATATGAAGCCTAAGGGGTGACCAGAGTCACCAGGTAGGGGTGAGGCCCAGAGGGGGAACCAGAGTAACCAGTTTAGTTTGAGGCCCAGAATGGGACCAGAGGTCCCTCGTCAAAGTGAGGCCCAGGTGTAGAATAGATTATCCAGGTCCCAATGATGCCTGGGTGAGGACCAGAGTCACTAGGGCCATGCAGGCCCAGATGGCAAACAGAATCACTAGGTCCTGGTGAGGCATAGAATAACACCACAGTCAGCAGTATCAGGTGATCCCCTTGTGGGAACCAGAGCCACTCTATGGAGCTGAGTCCCAGGTCCATGTGAGGCCCAGGTGAGGACCAGATTCATCAGGTCGAATTGAGGCATAGCTGGGGACAAGAGTCACCAGGTCTGGGGGCGGCCTAGGTGTGGCAAGATTCTGCAGTTTTGAGTTAGTTCAATGTGGGGATGAGAGACACCAGGTCCAGGTGAGGGCAAAGTGAGGACCAGAGTCACCAGATCCAGGTGAGGTCCATGTTGGACAGAGAGTCACCAGGTCCAGGAGATGTCCAGGTGGGGACCAGAGTCACCAGATCCAGGTGAAGTCCAGGTGGGGACCAGAGTCACCAGATCCAGGTGAAGAACAGGTGGTGACCAGAGTCACTAGGTCCAGATGAGGCCAGGTGAGGACCAGAGTTACCAGACAACTGAGGCCCCGGTGGGGATCAGAGGCAACAGGTCTATTTGAGGCCCAGGTGTAGAACACAGTAACAAGGGCCAGGTGAGTCCCCGGTGTTGACAAGTGTCACCACGTCCAGGTGAGGCCCAGGTGGGGACCAGGATCACCAGGTCCAGGGGAGGGCCTTGAAAGAACCAGAGTCAAAAGTTCGAGGTCAGGAGCAGGTGGCAACCAGGGTCAGCAGGTCCAAGTCAGGCCAAAGTGGGGTTCACAGTCACTAGGGAACGGTGAGACCCAGAGGGGTACCAGAGTCACCTGGTCCAGGTGAGGTCCAGTTGTGGAACACAGCCAACGGGACCAATTTTGCCCAGTTGAGGACCATGGTCAACACGGCCAGGTGAGGCCCAGATGGGGACCAGATCCCCAAATCCAGGTGAACCCAGGTGGGGACCACAGTCACCAGATCCAGGGTAGTCTCAGGTGCAGACCAGAATCACCAGATCCAGGTGAGGTGCAGGTGGCAACCACACTCACCAGGTCCCGGTCAGGTCCTGATGGGGACCAGAGTCACGAGGTACATGAGAAGCTAGAAACACTGCAGCCACCAGGTCCACATGATGTCCATGTGGGAACGAGAATCACCAGTTACAGGTGAGGAGCAGGTAGGGATCTGAGTCACCATGTCCAGGTGAGACCCTGGTGGGAACCAGTGTCACCATGTCCAAGTGTAGACCAGGTGAAGACGAGAGTTAATAGGTCCGGCCTCGTCACTGTTGGTGAACAGTGTAACCATATCCTGATGCTACTCAGGTGGGTACCAGATACAAGTCCTGGTGAGTCCTAGTTGGGACCAGAGACATGAGGTCCAGGTGAGGTACCGATGGAAACCACAGTCTCCAGGTGAGGTGAGTCCATGCTTAGGATCAGAGTTACCACTTACAGGTGAGGTCCAGGGGGAGCCAGAGTCACATGACACAGAAAAGGCCAAAGTCAGGACCAGAGTTACCACGATCAGGTCAGTCCCACTGGGAATAGAGTAACCACGTCCCGATGATGCCCAGGTAGAACCACATTTACCAGGTCCAGGTGCGGCCAACCTAAAGGCCATGCAGTGGAACCTTGTCCCGATGATGCCCAGGTAGGGAAGAGAGTCACCAGGTCCAAATGAGGCCCAGATGGAGCATATTCACTAGGTCCAGACGAGGCCCAGTTGAGGACCAGAGACACCAGATCTGGTTTAGACCTAGAGGGGTACCAGAATAACCTGGTCCAGGTGATATCCAGATGAGGACCAGAGTCTCCAGGCCTGAGTCACGCGCAGAGAGGATAAGAGTCACCAGTTCCAGGTGAGGCCAAGAAAGAGTCCAAAGCAATCAGGTCCAGGTGGGGAACAAACTCACCAGGACTGGTTGAGGCCCAGATGGGGTAGAGATTCACCAGGTCCAGGTGAGGCCCAGGAGGTGACCAGAATCCCCGGGTCTGGGAGAGGACCATGTAAGGACCAGATTCACCAGGTCCAAGAGAATCACGTGGGTTCCTGAGTCATCAGGTATGGGTGAAGCTCAGGTGGCAACCCCACTCACCAGGTCCAGGTGAAGCCAACCTGCAAGCCAGAGTCACCAGATCCAGGTGAGGCCCTAGTGGGGACCGGTGTCACCAGGTAAATGTGAGTCTACAAGAAAACAACAGTCACCAGGTCCAGGTGTGTTTCATGTGGGAACGAGAGTCACCAGGTCCAGGTGAGACCCAGGTGGGGACCACAGTCACCAGGTCCAGATTGAGGCCTCGGTGGGGGGACAAGAGTCATCAGGAGCAGTTGAGGCCAAACTGTGGAGCAAAGTTATCATGTCCAGGTGAGGCCCAGTTGGGGAACAGAATAAACATGTCCCATTGATGTCAGGTGAGAAAAGAGTCACAAGGTCCAAACGAGGCCTAAGTGAGGAGTAGATTCACCAGGTCCTGTTGAGGATCAGCTGAGGACCAGTGTCCCAGCTCCGGGTGAGTCCCAGAGGGGGACCAGAGTCACCCGGTTCTGGTGATATCCAGGTGGGGACCAGAATCACCACGTCCGGGTAAGGCCCAGAGGGGGACGAGAATCACTAGTTCCAGATGAGGCCCCGATGTGGAACTGAGAAACCAGGTCTCATGAAGCCCATATGAGGACCTGAGTCACCAGGTGCAGGTGAGGTCCCTGTGGGAACCAGTCAACTCGTCCAGGTGAGGTCCAGGTTGGACCACAGTCACAAGGTCCAGGTGAGCCGCAGGAGGCAACAGGATTCACCAAGTCCAGGTGAGGCCCAGGTGGCGACCAGTCACCAGATCCAGGTGCGGAACAGATAAGGACCAGATTCTCCAGGCCCAAGTGAAGCCCAATGGGTGACCAGAGTCACCAGGGCAGGGTGAGGCCCAGAGGGGGGACCAGAGTAACCAGTTTAGTTTGAGGCCCAGAATGGGACCAGAGGTCCCTGTTCAAAGAGAGGCCCAGGTGTGGAATAGAGTATCCAGGTCACAATAACGCCTGGGTGAGGACCAGAGTCACTAGGGCCATGCAGGCCCAGATGGGGAACAGAATCACTAGGTCCTGGTGAGGCATAGAATAAGACCACATTCAGCAGTATCAGGTGAGCCCCTTGTGAGAACCAGAGACACTCTATCTAGCTGAGTCCCAGGAACAGGTGAGTCCCACGTGAGGACCAGATTCATCAGGTCGAATTGAGGCATAGCTGGGGACAAGAGTCACCAGGTCTACGTGCGGCCTAGGTGGGGCAAGATTCAGCAGTTCTGAGTTAGGTCAAAGTGGGGACGAGAGACACCAGGTCTAGGTGAGGTCAAACTGAGGACCAAATTCACCAGATCCAGGTGAGGTCCATGTTGGAAAGAGAGTCATGAGGTCCAGGAGAGGTCCAGGTGGGGTCCAGAGTCACCAGATCCATGTGAAGTCCAGGTGGGGACCAGAGTCACCAGATCCATGTGAAGCCCAGGTGGGGACCAGAGTCACTAGGACAAGATGAGGCCCAGGTGAGGACCAGAGATACCAGGTACACGTGAGGATCCGGTGGGGATCAGAGGCAACAGGTCCATGTGAGGCCGGCTTGGGGACCATGGTGAAAAGGTCTACTTGAGGCCCACGTGTGGAACACAGTAAGCAGGTCCAGGTGAGTCCCCATTGGTGACAGGAGTCACCACGTCCATTTGTGAGCCAGGTCCGACCAGGATCACCAGGTCCAGGGAAGGCCCTTGAAAGAACCAGAGTCAACAGTTCGTGGTCAGGCGCAGGTGGCAACCAGGGTCAGCAGGTCCAAGTCAGGCCAAAGTGGGGTTCACAGTCACTAGGGCACGGTGACACCCAGAGTGGGACCAGAGTCACCTGGTCCAGGTGAGTTCCAGTTGTGGAACACAGACACCGGGTCCCAATTTCGCACAGTTGAGGACCATGGTCAACAGGGCTAGGTGAGGCCCAGATGGGGACTGGAGTCCCCAAATTCAGGTGAAGCCCAGGTGGGGACCACTGTCACCAGATCCAGGGTAGTCTCAGGTGCAGACCAGAATCACCAGGTCCATGTGAGGTGCAGGTGGCAACCACACTCACCCTGTCCCGGAGATGCCCCGGTGGGGACCAGAGACAAGAGGTACATGAGAAGATAGAAACACTGCAGCCACCAGGTCCACATGATGTCCATGTGGGAATGAAAATCACCAGTTACAGGTGAGGATCAGGTGGGGATCCGACTCACCATGTCCAGGTGAGACCCAGGTGGGAACCAGTGACACCATGTCCTCGTGTGCCCCAGGTGAAGACCAGAGTTATTAGGTCCGGCTGGATGAGTGTTAGTGAACAGTGTAACCATATCCTGATGCTACCCAGGTGGGTACCAGAGACACCAGGTCCTTGTGAGGCCCAGGTGTAACCGGAGACATGAGGTCCAGGTGAGGTCTCGATGGGAACCACAGTCACCAGGTCAGGTGAGCCCATGCTTAGGATCAGAGTCACCAGGTACAGGTGAGGCCCAGGTCGAGCCAGAGTCACCTGGTACAGAAGAGGCCAAAGTCAGGACCAGAGTTACCAGGATCAGGTCAGTCCCAGTGGGTAATACAGTAACCATGTCCCAATGATGCTCAGGTAGAATCAAAGTCACCAGTTCCAGCGAGGCGCAGGTGGGGAGAATATTCACTAGGTCCAGGTGAGGCCCAGATGAGGACCAGAGTCACCGGGTCTAGTTGACGCCTAGAGGGGTACCAGATTCACCTGGTCTAGGGGACATCCAGATGGGGACCAGAGTCACCATGTCAGGGTGAGGCCGAGAGGGCCTCCAGAATCATCATGTCCAGGTGAGGTTCAGGTGTGGAACAGAGTATCCAGGTCATAATGGTCCACATGTGAGGACCAGAGTCACCAGATCTGGGTGAGGCCCAGTTAGGAGCAGAGTCACAAGTTCCAGTTGAGGCGAAGAAGGAGTCCACAGTAATCAGGTCCAGGTGGGGATCAAAGTCACCAGGAATGGGTGAGGCCCAGATGGGGACCAGATTCACCAGGTCCAGGTGATTCCCAGGTGGTGACAAGGGTTACCAGTTCCGGGTGAGGACCAGGTAAGGACCAGATTCACCAGGTCCAAGTGAGGCCCACGTGAGACCTGTGTCACCAGGTATGGGTGAGGCCCAGGTGGCAAGCCCACTCACCAGGTCTAGGTGAGGCCAACCTGCAGGCCATGCAGAGGAACCGTGTCCCGATGATGCCCAGGTAGGGACCAGAGTTACGAGGTCCAGGTGACGCCAACCTGCAGGACATGCAGAGAAACCGTGTCCCGATAATGCCCAGATAGGGACCAGAGTTACCAGATAAAGAAGAGGCCAACCTGCAGACCATTATGTGGAACCATGTCCCGTTGTTGCCCACGAAGGGACCGGAGTCACCAGGTCCAAATGAGGCCCAGATGGAGCATATTCATTAGGTCCAGGTGAGGCCCAGTTGAGGACTAGAGTCACCATATCTGGTTGAGGCCCAGAGGGGTACCATATTCACCTGGTCTAGGTGACATCCAGATGGGGACCAGAGTAACAATGTCAGTGTGAGGCCCAGAGGGGATCCAGAGTCATCATGTCCAGGTGAGGCTCAGGTGTGGAACAGAGTATCCAGGTCATAATGGTCCACCGGTGAGGACCAGAGTCACCAGATCTGGGAGAGGCCCAGTTAGGTTCAGAGTTACCACTTCCAGGTGAGGCCAAGAAGGTGTCCAAGCAATCAGGTCCAGGTGGGGAACAAAGTCACCAGGACTAGGTGATGCCCAGGTGGTGACCAGATTTACCACTTCCGGGTGAGGACTAGGTAAGGACCACATTCACCAGGTCCAAGTGAGGCCCACGTGGGGACCTGTGTCACCAGGCATGGGTAAGATCCAGGTGGGAACCCCACTCACCAGGTCAAGATGACCCGAAGATGCCAAGGTAGGGACCAGAGTTACCAGGTCCAGATGAGGCAAACCAGCAAGGCCATGCAGTGGAACCATTTCCCGATGATGCCCAGTGAGTGACCAGAGTCACCAGGTCCAAATGAGGCCCAGATGGAGCATATTCACTAGGTCCAGGTGAGGCCCAGTTGAGGACAAGAGTCACCAGATCTGGTTGAGGCCTAGAGGGGTTCCAGAATCACCTGGTCCAGGTGACATCCAGATGGGGACCAGATCGCCAGGTCAGGATGAGGCCCAGAGTGGTCCCAGAGACATCATGTCCAGGTGAGGCTCAGGTGTGGAACAGAGTAACCAGGTACCAATGATGCCCAGGTGAGGACGAGAGTCACCAGGTCTGGGTGACGCACTGATAGGATCAGAGTCACCAGTTCAAGGTGAGGGCAAGAAAGAGTCCAGAGCAAACACGTCCAGGTGGGGAATATAGTCACCAGGACTGGGTTAGGCCCAGATGGGGACCAGATTCACCAGGTCTAGGTGAGGCCCAGGTTGTGACAACATTCCCAGGGTCTGGGAGAAGACCAGGTAAGGGCCAGATTCACCAGGTCCAAGAGGCCCACGTGGGGACCTGAGTCACCAGGTATGGGTGAGGCCCAGGTGGCATCCCACTAACCAAGTCCAGGTGAGGCCAACCTGCAGGCCAGAGTCACCAGATCCAGGTGAGGCCCTAGTGGGGCCAGAGTCACCAGGTAAATGTGAGTCTACAAGTACACCACAGTCACCAGGTCCAGGTGTGATTCATGTGGGAACGAGAGTCACAAGGTCCAGGTGAGACCCAGGTGTGAATGACAGTCTCCAGGTCCAGATTGAGGCCTAGGTGCGGGGACCAGAGTCATCGGGACGAGTTGAGGCCAAAGTATGGAGCAAAGTTATCATGTCCAAGTGAGGCCCAGGTCGGGAACAGAGTAAAAATGTCCCATAGATACCAGGTGGGAAAAGAGTCACAAGGTCCAGACGAGGCCTAAGTGAGGAGTAGATTCACCAGGTCCTGTTGAGGCCCAGTTGAGGATCAGTGTCCCCAGCTCTGGGTGATTCCCAGAGGGGGACCAGAGTCACCCGGTTCTGGTGTGAGTCAGGTGCGGACCAGAGTCACCACGTCAGGGTGAGGCCCAGAGGGGAACGAGAATCACTAGGTCCAGGTGAGGCCCCAATGTGGAACTGAGAAACCAGGTCCCATGATGCCCATATGAGGACCTGAGTCACCAGGTCCAGGAGAGGTCCATGTGGGCACCAGAGTCACTAGATCCAGGTGAAGTCCAGGTGGGGACCAGAGTCACCAGATCCAGGCGAAGCCCAGGTGGGGACCAGAGTCACTAGGTCCTGATTAGACCCAGGTGAGTATCAGAGTTACCAGATACACGTGAGCCCCCGGCGGGGATCAGAGCCAAAAGGTCCAGGTGAGGCCGGCTTGGGGACCCTCGTCAGCAGGTCTACCTGAGGCTCAGGTGTGGAACACAGTAATCATGTCCAGGTGAGTCCCCGGTGGTGACAAGAGTCACCACGTCCAGTTGAGGCCCAATTGGGGACCAGGATCACCAGGTACAGGGGAGGCCCTTGAGAGAACCACAGTCAACAGTTCGAAGTCACACGCAGGTGGCAACCAGGGTCAGCAGGTCTAAGTCAGGCCAAAGTGGGGTTCACAGTCACTAGGGCACAGTGAGACCCAGAGGGGGACCAGAGTCAACTTGTCCAGGTGAGGTCCAGTTGTGGAACACACTCACCGTGTCCCAATTTTGCCCAGTTGAGGATCATGGTCAACAGGGCCAGGTGAGGCCCAGATGGGGACCGGAGTCCCCAAATTCAGGTGACGCCCAGGTGGGGACCACAGTCACCAGATCCAGGGTAGTCTCAGGTGGACACCAGAATCACCAGGTCCTGGTGAGATGCAGGTGGCAACCACACTCACCAAGTCCCGGTGAGGCTCTGGTGGGGACCAGAGTCACGAGGTACATGAGAAGCTAGAAACACTGCAGCCACCAGGTCCACATTATGTCCATGAGGGAACGAGAATTACAAGTTACAGGTGAGGACCAGGTGGGGATCTGAGTCACCATGTCCAGGTGAGACCATGGTGGGAACCAGTGTCACCATGTCCAAGTGTGGACCAGGTGAAGACGAGAGTTAATAGGTCCGGCCGGGTCACTGTTAGTGAACAGTGTAACCATATCCTGATGCTACTCATGTGTGTACCAGATACAAGGTCCTGGTGAGTCCCAGTTGGGACCAGAGACATGAGGACCAGGTGAGGTACCGATTGAAACCACAGTCACCAGGTCAGGTGAGGCATGCTTATGATCAGAGTCACCACTTACAGGTGATGTCCAGGTGGAGCCAGAGTCACATGGCACAGAAGAGCCGAAAGTCAGGACCAGAGTTACCACGATCAGTTCAGTCCCACTGGGAATAGAGTAACCACGTCCCCATGATGCCCAGGTAGAACCACAGTTACCAGGTCCAGGTGCGGCCAACCTAAAGGCCATGCAGTGGAACCATGTCCCGATGATGCCCAGGTAGGGAAGAGAGTCACCAGGTCCAAATGAGGCCAGATGGAGCATATTGAATAGGTCAACGTGAGGCCCAGTTGAGGACCACAGTCACCAGATCCAGGTGAAGCCAAGGTGGGGACCAGAGTCACTAGGTCCAGATGAGGCCCAAGTGAGGACCAGTGTTACCAGGTACACGTGATGCCCCGGTGGGAATCAGAGGAAACAGGTCCATATGAGGCCGGCTTCGGTACCATGGTCAACAGGACTACTTGAGGCCCATGTGTGGAACACAGTAACCAGGTCCAGGTGAGTCCCCGGTGGTGACAAGGGTCACCACGTCCAGGTGAGTCCCAGGGGGGGACCAGGATCACCAGGTACAGGGGAAGCCCTTGAATGAACCAGAGTCAACAGTTCGAGGACAGGCGCAGGTGTCAACCAGGGTCAGGAGGTCCAAGTCAGGCCAAAGTGTGGTTCACAGTCACTAGGGCACGGTGAGACCCAGAGGGGGACCAGAGTCACCTGGTCCAGGTGAGGTCCAGGGGTGGAACACAGTCACCGGGTCCCAATTTTGGCAGTTGAGGACCATGGTTGACAGGGCCAGGTGAGGCCCAGATGGGTGATCCTCAATCTGGATCAGATTCACCAGTTCCAGTTGAGGCAAAGAAGGAGTCCACAGCAATCATGTCCAGATTGACGCCTAGGTCGGGGGACCAGAGTCATCAGGACTAGTTGAGACCAAAATGTGGAGCAAAGTTATCATGTCCAGGTGAGGCCCAGGTGGGGAACAGAGTAACCATGTCCCATTGATGCCAGGTGGGAAAAGAGACAGAAGGTCCAGACGAGGCCTAAGTGAGGAGCAGATTCACCAGGTCCTGTTGAGGCCCAGTTGAGGACCAGTGTCCCCAGCTCCTGGTGAGTCCCAGAGGGGGACCAGAGTCACCCGGTTCTGGTGATATCCAATTGGGGACCAGAGTCACCACGTCAGGGTGAGGACCATAATGGGACGAGAATCACTAGGTCCAGGTGAGGTCCCGATGTGGAACTGAGAAACCAGGTCCCATGATGCCCATATGAGGACCTGAGTCACCAGGTCCAGGTGAGGTCCCTGTGGGAACCAGTCACCTCGTCCAGGTGAGGCCCAGGTGGGACCACAGTCACCAGTATCATGTGAGCCCCTTGTGGGAACCAGAGCCACTCTATCCAGCTGAGTCCCAGGTCCATGTGAGGCCCACGTGAGGAGCAGATTCAATAGGTCGAATTGAGGCATAGCTGGGGACAAGAGTCACCAGGTCTGGGTGCGGCCTACGTGGGTCAAGATTCAGCAGTTCTGAGTTAGGTCAAAGTGGGCACGAGAGACACCAGGTCCAGGTGAGGCCAAACTGAGGACCAGAGTCACCAGATCCAGGTGAGGTCCAGGTGGGGACCAGAGTCACCAGATCCAGGTGAAGCCCAGGTGGGGACCAGAGTCACTAGGTCCAGATGAGCCCCAGGTGAGGACCAGAGTTACCAGGTACACGTGAGTCCCCAGTGGGGATCGGAGGCAACAGGTCCATGTGAGGCCGGCTTGGGGACCATGGTCAACAGGTCTACTTGAGGCCCAGGTGTGGAACACAGTAAGCAGGTCCTGGTGAGTCCCCATTGGTGACAGGAGTCACCACGTCCAGGTGTGAGCCAGGTCCGACCAGGATCACCAGGTCCAGGGAAGGCCCTTGAAAGAACCAGAGTCAACAGTTCGAGGTCAGGCGCAGGTGGCAACCAGGGTCAGCAGGTCCAAGTCAGGCCAAAGTGGGGTTCACAGTCACTAGGGCACGGTGAAACCCAGAGTGGGACCAGAGTCACCTGGTCCAGGTGAGGTCCAGTTGTGGAACACAGCCACCGGGTCCCAATTTTGCACAGTTGAGGACCATGGTCAACAGGGCCAGGTGAGGCCCAGATGGGGACCGGCAGTCCCCAAATCCAGGTTAAGCCCAGGTGGGGACCACAGACACCAGATCCAGGGTAGTCTCAGGTGCAGACCAGAATCACCAGGTCCATGTGAGGTGTAGGTGGCAACCACACTCACCGTGTCCCGGAGAGGCCCCGGTGGGGACCAGAGACACGACGTACATGAGAAGCTAGAAACACTGCAGCCACCAGGTCCACATGATGTCCATGTGGGAATGAAAATCACCAGTTACAGGTGAGGACCAGGTGGGGATCCGACTCACCATGTCCAGATGAGACCCAGGTGGTAACCAGTGTCACCATGTCCTCGTGTGCCCCAGGTGAAGACCAGAGTTATTAGGTCCGCCTGGATGAGTGTTAGTGAACAGTGTAACCATATCCTGATGCTACCCAGGTGGGTACCAGAGACACCAGGTCCTGATGAGGCCCAGGTGTAACCGGAGACATGAGGTCCAAATGAGGTCCCGATGGGAACCACAGTCACCAGGTCAGGTGAGCCCATGCTTAGGATCAGATTTACCAGGTACAGGTGAGGCCCAGGTGGAGACAGAGTCACCTGGTACAGAAGAGGCCAAAGTCAGGACCAGAGTTACCAGGATCAGGTCAGTCCCAGTGGGTAATACAGTAACCATGTCCCAATGATGCCCAGGGAGAATCAGAGTCACCAGGTCCAGCGAGGCGCAGGTGGGTAGAATATTCACTAGGTCCCCGTGAGGCCCAGTTGAGGAGCAGAGTCACCAGGTCACGTTGAGGCCTAGAGGGATACCAGATTCACCTGGTCTAGGTGACATCGGGATGGGGACCAGAGTCATCATGTCATGGTGAGGCCCTGAGGGGATCCAGAGTCATCATGTCCAGGTGAGGTTCAGGTGTGGAACAGAGTATCCAGGTCATAATGGTCCATAGGAGAGGACCAGAGTCACCAGATCTGGGTGAAGCCCACTTAGGATCAGAGTCACCAGTTCCAGGTGAGTCCAAGAAAGAGTCCACAGCAATCAGGTCCAGGTGGGGTGACAAATTCACCAGGATTGGATGTGGACCAGATGGGGACCAAATTAACCTGGTTCAGGTGATTCCCAGGTGGTTAACCGAGTTAGCAGTTTCGGGTGAGGACCAGGTAAGGACCAGATTCACCAGGTCCAAGTGAGGCCCACGTGGGGACCTGTGTCACCAGGCATGGGTGAGGCCAAGGTGGCAACGCCACTCACCAGGTCCAGGTGAGTCAAACCTACAGGCCATGCAGAGGAACCATGTCCCGATGATGCCCAGGTAGGAACTAGAGTTACCGGGTCCAGGTGAGGCCAACCTGCAGGCATGTGTGGAACCATGTCCCGATGATGCCCAGGTAGGGACCAGAGTTACCAGGTCCAGGTGAGGCCAACCTGCAAGTCATGCAGTGGAACCATGTCCCGATGAGGCCCAGGTAGTGACAGAGTCACCAGGTGCAAATTTGGCCCAGATGGAGCATATTCACTAGGTCCAGGTGAGGTCCAGTGGAGGACCAGAGTCACCAGAATTGGTTGAGATCTAGAGGGTACGAGAATCACCTGGTCCAGGTGACTTCCAGATGGGACCAGAGTCACCAGGTCAGGATGAGGCCCAGAGAGGTTCCAGAGTCATCATGTCCAGGTGAGGCTCAGGTGTGGAAAAGAGTCACCAGGTACCAAAAATGCCCAGGTGAGGACCAGCGTCACCAGGTCTCGGTGACGGGCAGATAGGATCAGAGTCACCATGTCCAGGTAGGCTCAGGTGGTGACCAGAGACCCCGGGGCTGGGAGACGACCAGGTAAGGACCAGATACCAGGTCTAAGAGGCCCACGAGGGGACCTGACTCACCAGGTATGGGTGAGGCCCAGGTGGCAACCCCACTCACCATGTCCAGGTTAGGCCAACCTGCATGTCAAAGTCACCAGATCCACGTGAGGCCCTAGTCGGCACCGGAGAAGGCAGGTAAAAGTGAGTCTACAAGAACACCACAGTCACCAGGACCAGGTGTGGTTCATGTGGGAACGAGAGTCTCCAGTTCCAGGTGAGACCCAGTTGGGGACGACAGTCACCAGGTCCAGATTGAGGCCTAGGTTGGGGGACGAGAGTCATCAAGACCAGTTGAGGCCAAAGTGTGCAGCAAAGTTATCATGTCCAGGTGAGGCCCAGATGGGGAACAGAGTAACCATATCCCAATAATGCCAGGTGGGAAAATAGTCATGGGTCCAGACGAAGCCTAAGTTTGGAGTAGATTCATCAGGTCCTGTTGAGGCCCAGCTGAGGACCAGTGTCCCCAGCTCCGGGTGTGTCACCCGGTTCTGGTGATATCCAGGTGGGGACCAGTGTCACAAGTCAGGGTGAGGCCCAGTGGGGGACGAGAATCACTAGGTCCAGGTGAGGCCCCAATGTGGAACTGTGAAACCAGGTCCCAAGATTCCCATATGAGTACCTCTGGTCCCCCTCTGGGTCTCACCGTGCAGTAGGGAATGTGAACCCCACTTTGGCGCTGACTTGGACCTGCTGACCCTGGTTGGAACCTGTGCCTGACGTCAAAATGTTGACTCTGGTTCTTTCAAGGGCCTCCCCAGTACCTGGTGATCCTGGTCCCCACCGGGCGTCGCTCTGGACATGGGACTCTTGTCACCACTGGGGACTCACCTGGACCTGCTTACTGTATTCCACACCTGGGCCTCAAGTAGACCTGTTGACCATGGTCCCCAAGCCGGCCTCACATGAACCTGTTGCCTCTGATCCCCACCGGGGCCTCACGTGTACCTGGTTACTCTGGTCCTCACCTGGGCATCATTGGTCCTGGTGACTCTGGTCCTCACCTGAGGTCCCCTGGACATGATGACTCTGGAAATATCTGGCTATTAACCTAACGTAGTGACTCTGGTCCCCATATGGATGTCACCTGGACCAGGGGATCTGGTACCCCTCTAGGCCTCAACCAGATATGGTGACTCGGGTGCTCAACTGGGCCTCATCTGGACCTAGTGAATATGATCCATCTTGGCCTCATTGGACTGGTGACTCTGGTCCATACCTGGGCATCATAGGGATATGGTTCCACAGCATGGCTGCAGGTTGGTCTCACCTGGACATTGATAACTCTGGTCCCTACCTGGGCATTATCGGGACATGGTTCCACACATGCCTGCAGGTTGGCATACACCTGCACCTGGTATTCTAGTCCCTACCTGTGCATCATCGGGACATGGTTCCTCTGCATGGCCTGCAGGTTGGCATCACCTGGACCTGGTGAGTGGGGTTGTCACCTGTGCCTCACCCATGCCTGGTGACACAGGTTCCCCACTGGGCCTCACTTGGACCTGGTGAATCTGGCCTTACCTTGTTCTCACCGGAACTGTAACTCTGGTCACCACTGGGAATCACCTGCCGGTGTTTTGGTACCCATCTGAGCGAGTCATCCACTCCTGGTGACATGTTCCCCACCTGGACCTGATTGCTGGGACTCTTTCTTGGCCTACCTGGAACTGGTGACTTGATCCTATCTGCGCGTCACCAGACCTGGTGACTCTGGTCCTCACCTGGACATGATGACTCTGGAACCTCTCGGGCCTCACCCTAACCTGGTGACTCTGGTCCCCATCTGGAACTCACCTGTATCTGGTGACTCTGGTCTCAGTTTGTCTCACTTGGACTGGTGTCTCGTCCCACACTTGACCTAATCAGAACTGCTGAATCTTGCCCCACCTAGGCCGCACCTAGACCTGATGACTCTTGTCCCCAGCGATGCCTCAATTCGACCTGATGAATCTGGTCCTTTCGTGGGCCTCACATGGACCTGGGACTCAGCGGGATAGAGTGGCTCTGGTTCCCACAGGGGCTCACCTGATACTGGGGACTGTGTTTTATTCTATGCCTCACCAGGACCTAGTGATTCTGTTTCCCATCTGGGCTTTATGTCCCTAGTGACTTGGCCTCACCCAGGCATCATTGGGACCTCAAAACTCTTATCCACACCTGGGCATCACTTTGTCCAGGGACCTCTGGTCCCAATCTGGGCCTCAAACTAACTGGTTACTCTGGTTCCCACTCGGGGCCTCACCTTACCTGGAAAATCTGGTCACCCTTGGGTTACACTGGGCTGGTGAATCTGGTTCTTATCTGGTCCGCACCTGGATCTGGTGACAGGTCACCACGTGGGCCTCAACTGGACTTGGTGAATCATGTTGCCACCTGCGCCTCACCTGGACCTTGTGACTGTGGTCCCTCCTGGACCTCACCTGGATCTGGTGGCTCTGGTTCCCATATGGGGCTCTCCTGGACCTGGTTCCTGTGGTCTCTCATATGGCCTCACCTGGAACACAATGACTCTGATCCATATTTGGACCTCTCCGGACCTGTTGACTCTAGTCCTTACCTGGGCATCATTGGGACCTGGATACTCTCTTATGTACCTGGGCCTCACCAGGACTGGTGACTGTGGTCCCACCCGGCTCACCTGGACGGGGTGACTGGTTCCCCAGGGAATCACCTCGACCTGGTGAACGCAG
>NW_023330462.1:104260-181389 GCF_011100685.1 Canis lupus familiaris | reverse complement strand
ATTGGGCCTCTCCTGGACCTGTTTGACTCTGGTCCTTACCTGGGCATCATTGGGACCTGGATACTCTCTTAAATACCTGGGCCAAACCTTGACCTGGTGACTGTGGTCCCACCTGGGCCTCACCTGGACGAAGTGACTGGTTCCCACAAGGACCTCACCTGGACCTGGTGACTCAGGTCCTCATATGGGCATCATGAGACCTGGTTTCTCAGTTCCACATCGGGGCCTCACCTGGACCTAGTGATTCTCGTCCCATTATGGTCCTCACCCTGACGTGGTGACTCTCCCCACCTGGATATCACCAGACCGGGTGTCGCTGGTCCCCTCGGAGCACCCGAGCTGGGGACACTGGTCCTCAACTGGGCCTCAACAGGACCTGGTGAATCTACTCCTCACTTAGGCCTCGTCTGGACCTTGTGACTCTTTTCCCACCTGGCATCATGGGACATGATTAGTCTGTTCCCCACCTGGGCCTCACCTGGACATGAGTACTTTGCTCCACACTTTGGCCTCAACTGGTCCTGATGACTCTGGTCACCCGACCTAGGCGTCAATCTGGAACTGATTGCTGTGGACTCTTCTTAGCCTCAACTGGAACTGGTGACTCTGATCCAGATTGAAGATCCCCAATCTGGGCCTCACCTGGCCTTGTCAACCATGGTCCTCAACTGGCAAAATTGGGACCCGGTGACTGTGTTCCACCCCTGGACCTCACTTGGACCAGGTGACTCTGGTCCCCCTCTGGGTTCTCACCGTGCCCTAGTGACTGTGAACCCCACTTTGGCCTGATTGGACCTGCTGACCCTGGTTGACACCTGCGCCTGACCTCGAACTTGACTGGTTCATTCAAGGGCTTCCCCTGTACATGGTGATCCTGGTCCCCCCCTGTGACTCACCTGGACGTGGTGACTCTTGTCACCAGGGGGACTCACCTGGACCTGGTTACTGTGTTCCACACCTGGGCCTCAATAGACCTGTGACCATGGTACCGAAGCCGGCCTCATATGGACCTGTTGCCTCTGATTCCCACCGGGGCTTCACGTGTACCTGGTAAACTGGTCCTCACTTGGGCCTCATCTGGACCTAGTGATTCTGGTCCCCACCTTGGCTTCACCTGGATCTGGTGACTCTGGTCTCAGTTTGGCCTCACCTGTACCTGGTGACTCAGGTCCTCATTTGGGCATTATGGGACCTTTTTTTCTCAGTTCCACATCGGGGCCTCACCTGAAACTAGTGATTCTCGTCCCCTCTGGGCCTCACGCTGACGTGGTGAGTCTTATCCCCACCTGGATATCACCAGAACCGGGTGACTCTGGTCCCCCTCTGGGACTCACCCGGAGCTGGGGACACTGGTGCTCAACTGGGCCTCAACAGGACCTGGTGAATCTAGTCCTCACTTAGGCCTCATCTGTACCTTGTGACTCTTTTCCCACCTGGCATCAATGGGACATGGTTACTCTGTTCCCCACCTAGACATCACCTGGACATGATAACTTTGCTCCACACTTTGGCCTCAAATTGTCCTGATCAATTTGTTCCCCCCACCTAGGCCTCAATCTGGACCTGGTAACTGTGGTCCCCACCTGGGTCTCACCTGGACCTGGTGACTCTCGTTCCCACATGAACCACACCTGGACCTGGTGACTGTGGTTTTCTTGTAGACTCACATTTACCTGGTGACTCCGGTCCCCACTAGGGCCTCACCTGGATCTGGTGACTCTGGCCTGCAAGTTGGCCTCACCTGGACTTGGTGAGTGGGGTTGCCACCTGGGCCTCACCCATACCTGGTGACTCAGTTTCACACGTGGCCTCTTGGACCTGGTGAATCTCGTCCTTACCTGGTCCTCTCCCAGACCCGGGGACTCTGGTCACCACCTCGCCTCACCTGGACCTGGTGAATCTGGTCCCCATCTGGGCCTCACCCAGTCCTGGTGACTTTGTTCCCCACCTGGACCTGATTGCTGTGGACTCTCTCTTGGCCTCACCTGGAACTGGTGACTCTGATCCTATCTGAGCGTCACCAAGACCTTCTGACTCTGGTCCTCACCTGGGCTTCATTGGTAACTGGTGACTCTGTTCCACACCTAGCCTCACCTGGACATGATGACTCTGGAACCTCTCTGGGCCTCACCCTGACCTGGTGACTCTTGTCCCCATCTGGATATCAACAGGACCAGGTGATTCTTGTACCCCTCTAATACTCAACCAGATCTGGTGACTCTGGACCTCAACTGGGCCTCACCTGGACCTAGTGAATATGCTCCAACTGGGCCTCATTTGGATCTGGTGACTCTGGTCACTTCCTGGGCATCATCGGGGACATGGTTCAGCTGCATGGCCTTCAGGTTGGCCTCACCTGGACCTGGTAACTCTGGTCCCTACCTGGGCATCATCGGGACATGGTTCCTCTACATGGCCTGCAGGTTGGCACCTGGACCTGGTGAGTGGGGTTGGCACCTGGGCCTCACCCATACATGGTGACACAGGTCCCCGTGGGCCCAGTATGACCTGGTGAATCTCGTCCTTACCTGTCCTCACCCGCACCTGGTAACCCTGATCACCACATGGGAATCACCTGGACCTGGTGAATCTGGTCCCCATCTGGGCCTCACCCAGTCCTGGTGACTTTGTTCCCCTCTGGATCTGATTGCTGTGGACTCCTTCTTGGCCTCAACTGGAAGTGGTGACTCTGATCCAACCTGGGCCACACCCAGATCTGGTGACTCTGGTCCCACCTGGATTTCACCTGGAATGGTGACTCTGGTCCATACCTGAACCTCTCCTGGACCTGGTGACTCTGGTCCTCACCTGGGCCTCATCTGGACCTAGTGACTCTGGTCCCCACCTGGGAATCACCTGGACCGGTGAATCGGTCCCCATCTGGCCTCCCCAGTCCTGGTGACTTTCTTCCCCACCTGGACGTGATTGCTGTGGACTCCTTCTTGGCCTCACCTGGAACTGGTGACTCTCATCCTAACTGGGCCTAGCTCAATCTCTGACTCTGGTCCTCCCTGTGGACCACTATGAACAGGATACTCTGTACCAGACCTGAGCCTCACCTGGACATGATGACTCTGGATCCACTCTGGGCCTCACCCTGACGTGTAACTCTGGTCCCCATGTGGATGTCACCTAGACCAGGTGAATCTCGTACCCTCTAGGCCTCAACTAGACCTGGTGACTCTGGTTCTCACCTGGGCCTCACGGGACCTAGGGAATATTCTCCCCAACTGTGCTTCATTTGGACCTGGTGACTCTGGTTCTACCTGGGCATCATCGGATCATGGATACTGTATTCCCCACTGGGACTGACCTGATCCTGGTAACTTGGTCCTGATTTGGCCTCTTCTTTACCAGGTGACTCTGGATCCACTCGGGTTCACGGTAACTGATGACTCTATCCTAAGCATGGCCTCACCTGACCTGGTGACTGTGGTTCCCATCGGGACCTCACCTGGACCTCATGTCTCTGGTCCCAAGTGGCCTCACCAACCTGGTGTCTCTGATACCCACCTTGGTAGCATCAGGATACGGTTACAGTGTTCTAACAGTGACCTAGCCGGACCTATTAACTCTGGTCTTCACCTGGGCCACACCTGGACATGTTGACACTGGTTCCCACCGGGTCTCACCTGGAATGCTGAGTCGGATCCACAACTGGTCCTCCCCTGTAACTGGTGATTCTCGTTCCCACATGGACATCATGTGGACTGGTGGCTGCAGTGTTTCAGCTTCTCATGTACCTCGTGACTCTGGTCCCCACCAGGGCCTCACAGGGCCCTGGTGAGTGTGGTTGCCACCTGCACCTCAAGTGGACTGGATTCTGGTCTGCACCTGAGATACCCTGGATCTGGTGACTGTGGTCCCCACCTGGGCTTCACCCGCTTTGGGGACCGGTCTCCTTCTGGGCCTCACCTGGCCCTGTTGACCATGGTCCACAACTGGGCAAAATTGGGACCGGTGACTGTGTTCCACAATGGACCTCACCTGGACCAGGTGATTCTGATCTACCTTGGGTCTCACCGTACCCTAGTGACTGTGAACCCCACTTTGGCCTGACTTGGACCTGCTGACCATGGTTGCCACCTGCGCTGATCTCGAACTGTTGACTCTGGTACTTTCAAGGGCCTACCCTGTATCTTTGATCCTGGTCCCAACCTGGGCCTCACCTGGACGTGGTGACTTATGTCAAAGCGTACTCACCTGTACCTGCTTACTGTGTTCCACATCTGGGCCTCAAGTAGATTGTTGATGGTCCCCAAGCCGGCCTACATGGACCTGTTGCCTCTGATCCCAGCGGGGCCTCACGTGTACCTGGTAACTCTGGTCTCCACCTGGACTTCACCTGGATCGGATGACTCTGGTCCTTCTGGACTCTCCTGGACCTGGTGACTCTTTCCACATGGACCTCACTGGATCTGGTGACTCTGGTACTCAGTTTGTCTCACATGGACCTGGTGTCTCTCGTCCCCACTTTGACTTAACTCAAAGCTGAATCTTGCCCACCTATGCCGCACCCAGACCTGGTGACTCTTGACCCCAGCTATGCCTCAATTCGACCTGATGAATCTGGTCCTCACGTGGGCCTCACATGGACCTGGGACTCAGCTGGATAGAGTGGCTCTGGACCTCAAGGGGCTCACTGATACTGGTGACTATGGTCTTATTCTATGCCTCACCAGGACCTAGTGATTCTGTTCCCCATCTGGGCCTGCATGGCCCTAGTGACTCTGGTCCTCACCCAGGCATCATTGGGACCTGGATACTCTATGCCACACTTGGGACTACCTTTGACCAGGGACCTCTGGTCCATTCGGGGCCTCAAACTAAACTGTTTACTCTGGTTCCCCCTCTGGGCCTCACCCTTACCTGGTGACTCTTGTCACCCTTTGGGCTTCAACTGGGCCTGGAGAATGGTCCTTAGCTGGTCCTCACTGGATCTGGTGAATGGTCGCCACCTGGGTCTCACCTGGACTTGGTGAATCCTGTTGCCACCTGCGCCTTACCTGGACCTTGTGACTGTGGTCCCACCTGGACCTCTCCTGGATCTGGCGGCTCTGGTTCCCATAAGGGGCACTCCTGGACCTGGTTCCTGTGGTCTCCATCTGGCCTCACCTGGAACACAATGACTTGATCCATATTTGGGCCTCTCCTGGACCTGTTGACTCTGGTCCTTACCTGGACATCATTGGGACCTGGATACTCTCTATAACTTGGCCTCACCTGGACCTGGTGAGTGTGGTCCCACCGGGGCTCACCTGGACGAGGTGACTGGTTCCCACAGGGACCTCACCTGGACCTGGTGACTCAAGTCCTCATATGGGCATCATGGGACCTGGTTTCTCAGTTCCACATCGGGCCTCACCTGGACCTAGTGATTCTCGTCCGACCTTGGGACTCACCCTGACGTGCTGACTCTGGTCCCCACCTGGATATCACCAGAACCAGGTGACTCTGGTCGACCTCTGGGACTCACCCGGAGCTGGGGACTCTGGTCCTCAACTGGCCTAAACAGGACCTGGTGAATCTACACCTCACTTAGGCCTCGTCTGGACCTTGTGACTCTTTTCCCACCTGGCATCAATGGGACATGGTTACTCTGTTCCCCACCTGGGCCTCACCTGGACATGATAACTTTGCTCCACACTTTGGCCTCACTGGTCCTGATGACTCTGGTCCCCCCACCTAGGCCTCAATCTGGACCTGGTGACTGTGGTCCCCACCTGGGTCTCACGTGGACCTGGTGACTCTCGTTCCCACATGAACCACACCTGGACCTGGTGACTGTGGTGTTTTGTAGACTCACATTTGCCTGGTGACTCCGGTCCCCACTAGGGCCTCACATGGATCTGGTGACTCTGGCCTGCAGGCTGGCCTCACCTGGAGCTGGTGATGGGGTTGCCTCCAGGACCTCACCCATTCCTGGGGACTCTGTCCCCACAAGGGCCTCTTGGATCTGGTGAATCTGGTCCTTACCTGGTCCTCTCCCAGACCCGGGGACTCTGGTCACCACCTGGGCCTCACCTGGACATGGTGAATCTGGTCCCCATCTGGGGCCTCACCCAGTCCTGGTGGCTTTGTTCCCCACCGGGACCTGATTGCTGTGGACTCTTTCTTGGCCTCACCTGGTACTGGTGACTCTGATCCTATCTGCGCGTCACCGAGATCTGGTGACTCTGGTCCTACCCTGGGCATCATTGGTACCTGTTGACTCTGTTCCACACCTGAGTCTCACCTGGACATGATGACTCTGGAAACTCCCTGTGTGTCACCCTGACCTGATGACTCTGGTCTCCATCTGGATGTCACCTGGGTCAGGTGATTCTGGTACCCCTCTAGGACTCAACCAGATCTGGTGACTCTGGTCCTCAACTGGGCCTCACCGGGACCTAGTGAATATGCCCCATCTGGTCCTCATTTTGATTTTTTTTTATTTATTTATTCATAGAGATGCAGAGAGAGAGAGAGAGAGAGAGAGAGAGAGAGAGGCAGAGACACAGGCAGAGGGAGAAGCAGGCTCATGCAGGGAGCCTGACGTGGGACTCGATCCAGGGTCTCCAGGATCACGCCCTGGGCTGCAGGCGGCGCTAAACCGCTGCGCCACCGGGGTTGCCCCTGGTCCTTATTTTGACCTGGTGACTCTGGTCTCTACCTGGGCATCATCGGGACATGGTTTCACTGCATGGCCTACAGGTTGGCCTCACCTGGACCTGGTAACTCTGGTCCCTACCTGGGCATCATCGGGACACGGTTCCTCTACATCACCTGCAGGTTGGCCTCACCTGGACCTGGTGAGTGGTGTTGCCAATTGTGCCTCACCCGTACATGGTGACACAGGTCCCCACGTGGGCCTCAATTGGACCTGGTGAATCTGGTCCTTACCTGGTCCTTCCCCGGAACTGGTACCTCTGGTCACCACCTGGGAATCACCTGGGCCTGGTGAATCTGGTCCCCATCTGGCCTCCCCAGTCCTGGGACTTTGTTCCCCACATCGACCTGATTGCTGTGGACGCCTTCTTGGCCTCACCTGGAACTGGTGACTCTGATCCTATCTGCGCATCACCCAGACCTGGTGAATCTGGTCCTCAACTGGGCATCATTGGTACCTGGTGACTCTGTTCCACACCTGAGCCTCACCTGGACATGATGACTCTGGAACCTCTCTGGGCCTCACCCTGACTGGGGACTCTGGTCCCATCTCGATGTCACCTGAACCAGGTGATTCTGGTTACCTTATAGGGCTCAACCAGATCTGGTGACTCTGGTCCTCAACTGGGCCTCACCTAGACCTAGTTAATATGCTCCATCTGGGCCTCATTTGGACATGGTGATTCTGATCCCTACCTCGGCATTACCGGGACATGGTTCCACTGCATGGCCTGCTGGTTGGCCTCACCTGGACCTGGTAACTCTGGTCGCTACCTGGGCATCATCGGGACATGGTTCCTCTGCATGGCCGGCAGGTTGGCCTCATCTTCACCTGGTGAGTGGGGTTCCCACCTGGGTCTTACCCATGCCTGGTGACACAGGTCCCCACTGGGCCTCACTTGACCTGGTGAATGGGTACTTACCTAGTCCTCACCCGGAACCGGTAAATCTGGTCACCACCTGGGCCTCACCTGGACTTGGTGAATCCTGTTGCCACCTGCGCCTCACCTGGACCTGTGACTGTGGTCCCACCCGGACATCACCTGGATCTGGTGCTCTGGTTCCAATATGGGGCTCTCCTGGACCTGGTTCCTGTGGTCTCCATTGGCCTCACCTGTAACACAATGACTCTGAACCATATTTGGGCCTCTCTGGATCTGTTGACTCTGGTCCTTACCTGGCCATCATTGGGACCTGGATACTCTCTTATATACCTGGGCCTCACCTGGACCTGGTGACTGTGGTCCCACCTGGGCCTCACCTGGACGAGGTGACTGGTTCCACAGGGACCTCACCTGGACCTGGTGACTCAGGTCCTATATGGGCATCATGGGACCTGGTTTCTCAGTTCCACATCGGGGCCTCACCTGGACTAGTGAATATGCTCCATCTGGGCCTCATTGGACTGGTGACTCTGGTCCCTACCTGGGCATCATCGGGACATGGTTCCACTGCATGGCCTTCAGGTTGGCCGCACTGGACCTGGTAAACTTGGTTCTACTGGGCATCATCAGGACGTGGTTAATCTATTCCCCAGTGGGACTGACCTGATCGTGGAAACTCTGGTCCTGACTTTGGCCTCTTCTGTACCATGTGACTCTGGCTCCACCTGGACCTCACCTGTAACTGGTGACTCTGATCCAAGCATGGCCTCACCTGACCTGGTGACTGTGGTTCCCATCGGTACCTCACCTGGACCTCATGTCTCTGGTCCACCTGGGCCTCACCAGGACTTGTATCTCGTACCCACCTGTAGCATCAGGATATGGTTACACTGTTCACTAACAGTGACCCAGCCGGACCTGTTAACTCTGGTCTTCACCGGGTCACACCTGGACATGGTGACACTGGTTCCACCAGGGTCTCACCTGGACATGGTGAGTCAGATCCCCACCTGGTCCTCACCTGTAACTGGTTTCTCGTTCCACATGGACATCATGTGGAACTGGTGGCTGCAGTGTTTCTAGCTTCTCATGTACCTCGAGATCTGGTCCACCAGGGCCTCACCGGGACCTGGTGAGTGTGGTTGTTCCTGCACCTCACCAGGACCTGGTGATTCTGGTCTGCACCTGAGACTACCCTGGATCTGTGACTGTGGTCCCCACCTGGGCTTCACCTGGATTTGGGGACTCCGGTCCCATCGGGCCTCCCTGGCCCTGTCCATGGTCCTCAACTGGACAAAATTGGGACCCGGTGACTGTGTCCACAACTGGACCTCACCTGGACCAGGTGATCTGGTCCCCCTCTGGGTCTCACCGTGCCCTAGTGACTGTGAACCCAACTTTGGCCTGACTTGGACCTGCTGACCCTGGTTGCCACCTGCGCCTGACCTCGAACTGTTGACTCAGGTTCTTCAAGGCCTCCCCTGTACCTGGTGATCCTGGTCCCCAATTGGCCTCAACTGGATGGTGACTCTTGTCACACTGGGGACTCACCTGACAGGCTTACAGTGTTCCACACCTGGGCCTCAGTAGCCTGTTGACCATGGTCCCCAAGCCGGCCTCAGTGGCATTTTGGCTGTGATCCCCGCCGGGCCTCACGTGTACCTGTTAACTCTGATCTTCACCTGGGCCTCATCTGGACCTAGTGACTCTGGTCCCCACCTGGGCTTCACCTGGATCTGGAGACTCTGGTCCCCACCTGGACTTCACCTGGATCTGGTGACTCTGGTCCCCATGGACCTCTCCTGGACCTGGTGACTCTCTTTCCAACATGGACCTCACCTGGATCTGGTGACTCTGGTCCTCAGTTTGGCCTCACCTGACTGGTGTCTCTCGTCCCCACTTTGACCTAACTCAGAACTGCTGAATCTTGCCCCACCTAGGCCGCACCCAGACCTGGTGACTCTTGTCCCCAGCTATGCCTCAATTCGACCTGATGAATCTGGTCCTCACGTGGGCCTCACATGGACCTGGGACTCACCTGGATAGAGTGGCTCTGGTTCCCACAAGGGGCACACCTGATACTGGTGATTGTGGTCTTATTCTATGCCTCACCAGGACCTAGTGATTCTGTTCCCCATCTGGGCCTGCATGGCCCTAGTGACTCTGGTCCTCACCCAGGCATCATTGGGACCTGGATACTCTATTCCACACCTAGGGCTCACTTTGACCCGGGACCTCTGGTCCCATTCTGGGCCTCAAACTAAACTGGTTACTCTGGTTCCCCTCTGGGCCTCACCCTTACCTGGTGACTCTGGTCACCCCTTGGGCTTCACTGGGCCTGGTGAATCTGGTCCTTAGCTGGTCCCACTTGGATCTGGTGACTGGTCGCCACCTGGGCCTCACCTGGACTTGGTGAATCCTGTTGCCACCAGCGCCTCACCTGGACCTTGTGACTGTGGTCCCACCTGGACCTCACCTGGATCTGGTGGCTCTGGTTCCCATATGGGGCTCTCCTGGACCTGGTTCCTGTGGTCTCCATCTGGCCTCACCTGGAACACAATGACTCTGATCCATATTTGGGCCTCTCCTGGACCTGTTGACACTGGTCCTTACCTGGGCAACATTGGGACCTGGATACTCTTATATACCTGGGCCTCACCTGGACCTGGTGACTGTGGTCCCACCTGGGCCTCACCTGGACGAGGTGACTGGTTCCCACAGGGACCTCACCTGGACCTGGTGACTCAGGTCCTCATATGGGCATCATGGGACCTGGGTTCTCAGTTACACATCGGGGCCTCACCTGGACCTAGTGATTCTCGTCCCCTCTGGGCCTCACCCTGACGTGGTGACTCAGGTCCCCACCTGGATATCACCAGAACCGGTCACTCTGGTCCCCTCTGGGACTCTCCGGAGCTGGGGACACTGGTCCTCAACTGGGCCTCAACAGGACCTGGTGAATCTACTCCTCACTAAGGCCTCGTCTGGACCTTGTGACTCTTTTCCCACCTGGCATCTTTGGGACATGGTTACTCTGTTCCCCACCTGGGCCTCACATGGACATGATAACTTTGCTCCACACTTTGGCCTCAACTGGTCCTGATGACTCTGGTCCCCCGACCTAGGCCTCAATCTGGACCTGGTGACTGTGGTCCCCACCTGGGTCTCACCTGGACCTGGTGACTCTCGTTCCCACATGAACCACACCAGGATCGATGACTGTGTTGTTCTTGTAGAATCACTTTTAACTGGTGACTCCAGTCCCCACTCGGTCCTCACGTGGATGGGTGACTTGGCCTGAGGTTGGCCTCACATGGACCTGGTTAGTGGGGATGCCACTTGGGACTCACCCATACCTGGTGACTCAGGTCTCCACGTGGGCCTCTGGACCTGGGAATCTGGTCCTTACCTGGTCCTCTCCCAGACCCGGGGACTCTGGTCACCACCTGGGCCTCACCTGGACCTGGTGAATCCGACCCCATCTGGCCTCACTCAGTCCTGGTGACTTTGTTCCCCACCTTGACCTGATTGCTGTGGACTCTTTCATGGCCTCACCTGGACTGGGACTCTGATCCTATCTGCGTGTCACCCAGACCTGGTGACTCTGGTCCTCACCTGGGCATCATTGGTACCTGGGACTCTGTTCCACACCTGAGCCTCACCTGGACATGAGGCTCTGGCCTCTGGAACCACTCTGGGCCTAACCCTGACCTGGTGACTCTGGTCTCCATCTGGATGTCACATGGACCAGGTGATTCTGGTACCCCTCTAGGCCTGAACCAGTTCTGGTGACTCTGGTCCTCAACTGGGCCTCACCTGGACCTATTGAATATGCTCCATCTGGGCCTCATTTGGACCTGGTGACTCTGGTCCTACCTGGGCATCATCGGGACATGGATCCACTGCATGGCCTGCAGGTTGGCCTCAGCTGACCTGCTAACTCTGGTCCCTACCTGGGCATCACCGGGACACGGTTCCTCTGCATGGCCTCCAGGTTGGCCTCACCTGGACCTAGAGACTGGGGTTGCCACCTGGGCTCACCCATACCTGGTGACACAGGTCCCCACGTGGGCCTCACTTGGACCTGGTGAATCTGGTCCTTATGGTCCTCACCCGGACCTGGTAATCCTGGTCACCACTGGGAATCACCTGGACGGTGAATCTGGTCCCCATCTGGGCCTCAACAGTCCTGTTGACTTTCTTCCCCACCTGGACCTGATTGCTGTGGACTCCTTCTTGGCCTCAACTGGAACTGGTGACTCTGATCCTAACTGGCCTCACCCAGATCTGGTGACTCTGGTCCTCACCTGTGGACCATTATGACCTGGATACTTTGTTCCACACCTGAGCCTCACCTGGACATGATGACTCTGGATCCCCTCTGGGCCTCAGCCTGACATGGTGATCTGGTCCGCATCTGGATGTCACCTAGACCAGGTGAATCGTACCCCTCTAGGCCTCAACTAGACCTGGTGACTCTGGTCCTCAACAGGGCCTCAACGAGACCTAGTGAATATGCTCCCCACCTGCGCCTCATATGGACTGGTGACGCTGGTTCTATCTGGGCATCATCGGGACATGGTTACTCTGTTCCCCTCTGGGACTGACCTGATCCTGGTAACTCTGGTCCTGACTTTGGCCTCTCTGTACCAGGTGATTCTGGCTCTAACTGGGCCTCACCTGTAACTGGTGACTCTGATTCTAAGCATGGCCTCACCTGACCTGGTGTTTGTGGTTCCCATAGGGACCTCACCTGGACCTCATGTCTCTGGTCCCACCTGGGCCTCACCAGGGCCTGGTGTCTCTGGTACCCACCTGGCATCAGGATATGGTTACACTGTTCACTACAGTGACCCAGCCCGGACCTATTAACTCTGGTCTTCACCTGGGCCACACCTGGACATGGTGTCACTGTTTCCCACCTGGGTCTCACCTGGATATGGTGAGTCGGATCCCCACATGGTCCTCACCTGTAACTGGTGATTCTCGTTCCCACATGGATATCATGTGGACCTGTTGGCCGCAGTGTTTCTAGCATTTTTTTTAATTTTTTATTTATGATAGTCACAGAGAGAGAGAGAGGCAGAGACACAGACAGAGGAGAAGCAGGAACCATGCACCGGGAGCCCGACGTGGGATTCGATCCCGGGTCTCCATGATCGCTCCACGGGGCCTAAGGCAGGCGCCAAACCCTGCGCCACCCAGGGATCCCATCTGTTTGTAGCTTCTCATGTACCTCGTGACTCTGGTCCCCACCAGTGCCTTACCGGGACCGGGTGAGTTTGGTTGCCACCTGCACCACACCTGGACCTGGTGATTCTGGTCTGCACCTGAGACTACCCTGGATCTGGTGACTGTGGTCCCCACCTGGGCTTCACCTAGCCCTGTTGACTATGGTCCTCATCACGGAAAAATGGCACCGGTGACTGTGTTCCACACCTGGACCTCACCTGGAGCAGGTGACTCTGTTCCCCCTGTGGGTCTCACCGTGCTCTAGGACTGTGAACCCCACTTTGGCCTGACTTGGACCTGCTGACCCTGGTTGCCACCTGCGCGTTACCTCGAACTGTTGACTCTGGTTGTTTCATGGGCCTCCCCTGTACCTGGTGATCCTGGTTCCCACCTGGGCCTCACCTGGGCCTGGTGACTCTGTCACCACCGGGGACTCACTTGGACCTGGTTACAGTGTCCACACTGGGCCTCAAGTGGAACTCTTGACCATGGTCCCAAGCCTGCCTCACATGGACCAGTTGCCTCTGATACCTACCAGCGCCTCACGTGTACCTGGTAACTCTGGTCCTCACCTGGGCCTCATCTGGACCTAGTGACTCTGGTCCCCACCTGGCTTCACCTGGATCTGGTGACTCTGGTCCCACCTGTACTCTCCTCGACCTGGTGACTCTCTTTCCAACATGGGCCTCACCTGGATCTGGTGACTCTGGTCCTCAGTTTGACCTCACCTGGACCTGGTGTCTCTCGTCCCCACTTTGACCTAACACCAGAACTGCTGAATCTTGCCCCACCTAGGCCGCACCAGACCTGGTGACTCTGTCCCCACTATGCCTCAATTCGACCTGATGAATCTGGTCCTCACGTGGGCCTCACATGGACCTGGGACTCAGTGGATAGAGTGGCTCTGGTTCCCACAAAGGGCTCACTTGATACTGGTGACTGGGGTCTTTTTTCTATGCCTCACCAGGACCTAGTGATTCTGTTCCCCTTCTGGGCCTGCATGGCCCTAGTGACTTGGTCCTCACCCAGGCATCATTGGGACCTGGATACTCTATTCCACACCTGGGCCTCACTTTGACCAGGGACCTCTGGTCCCATTCTGGGCCTCAAACTAAACTGGTTACTCTGGTTCCCCTCTGGGCCTCACCCTTACCTGGTGACTCTGGTCACCCTTGGGCTTCACTTGTACCTGGTGAATCTGGTCCTTAGCTTGTCCGCACCTGGATCTGGTGACTGGTCGCCACCTGGGTCTCACCTGGACTTGGTGAATCCTGTTGCCACCTGCACCTCACCAGGACCTTGTGACTGTGGTCCCACCTGGACCTCACCTGGATCTGGTGGCTCTGTTTCTCATATGGGGCTCTCTGGACTGGTTCCTGTGGTCTCCATCTGGCCTCACCTGGAACACAATGACTCTGATCCATATTTGGTCCTCTCCTGGACCTGTGACTCTTGTCCTTACCTGGGCATCATTGGGACCTGGATACTTCTTATATACTAGGGCTCACCTGGACCTGGTGACTGTGTCCCACCTGGGCCTCACCTGGACGAGGTGACTGGTTCCACAGGGACCTCACCTGGATCTGGTGACTCAGGTCCTCATATGGATATCATGGGACCTGGTTTCTGAGATCCACATCGGGGCCTCACCTGGACCTAGTGATTCTCGTTCCCCTCTGGGCCTCACCCTGACGTGCTGACTCTGGCCCCCCCTGGATATCACCAGACCGGTGACTCTGGTCCCCTCGGGACTCACCGGAGCTGGGGTCACTGGTCCTCAACTCGGCCTCAACAGACCTGGTGAATCTACTCCTCACTTAGGCCTCGTCTGGACCTTGTGACTCTTTTCCCACCTGGCAACAATGGGACATGGTTACTCTGTTCCGCACCGGGCCTCACATGGACATGATACTTTGCTCCGAACTTTGGCCTCAACTGTCCTGATGACCTTGGTCCCCCAACCGAGGCCTCAATCTGGACCTGGAGACTGTCGTCCCCACGTGGGTCTCACCTGGACTGGTGACTCTCGTTCCCACATGAACCACACCTGGACCTGATGACTGTGGTGTACTTGTAGACTCACATTTACCTGGTGACTCCGGTCCCCACTAGGGCCTAACCTGGATCTGGTGACTCTGGCCTGCAGGTTGGCCTCACCTGGACTTGGTTACTGGGATGCCACCTGGGCCTCACACATACCTGGACTCAGGTCCCCACGTGGGCCTCTTGGACCTGGTGAATCTGGCCCTTACCAGGTCTCTCCCAGACCCGGGGAATCTGGTCACAACCTGGGCCTCATGTGGACCTGGTGAATCTGGTCCCCATCTGGCCTAACCCAGTCCTGGTGACTATTGTTCCCACCTGAACTGATTGCTCTGGACTCTTTCTTGGCCTCACTTGGACTGGTGATCTGATCCTATCTGTGCGTCACCGAGACCTGGTGACTCTGGTCCTCACCTGGGCATCATTGGTACCTGGTTACTCTGTTCCACACCTGAGCCTCACCTGGACATGATGTCTCGGACCTCTCTGGGCCTCACCCTGACCTGGTGATCTGGTCCCCATCTGGATGTCACCTGGACCAGGGGATTTGGAACCCCTCTAGGCCTCAACCAGATCTGGTGACTCTTGTCCTCAACTGGGCCTCATCTGGATTAGTGAATATGCTCCATCTGGGCCTCATTTGGACATGGTGACCTGGACACTCACTGGGCATCATCGGGAAATGGTTCCACTGCATGGCCTGCTGGTTTGCCTCACTTGGACCTGGTAACTCTGGTCCCTACCGGCATCATCAGGACATGGTTCCTCAGCATGGCCTGCAGGTAGGCCCATCTTGACCTGGTGAGTGGAGTTCCCACCTGGGTCTTACCCATGCCTGGTGACACAGGTCCCCACGTGGGCCTCACTTGGACCTGGTGAATTTGGTCCTTACCTAGTCCTCACCCGGAACTGGTAAATCTGGTCACCACCTGGGAATCACCTAGACCTGGTGACTTTGTTCCCCACCTGGACCTGATGCTGTGGACACCTTCTTGGCCTCACCTGGAAGTGGTAACTCTGATCCTAACTGGGCCTTTCCAGATCTGGTGACTCTGGTCCTCACCTGGGGACAATTATGACCTGGATACTCTGTTCCACACCTGAGCCTCACCTGGACATGATGACTCTGGATCCCCTCTGGGCCTCACCCTGACATGGTTACTCTGGTCCCCATCTGGATGTCACCTAGACCAGGTGAATCAGGTACCCCTCTGGGCCTCAACCAGATCTGGGGCCTCTGGTCCTCAACTGGGCCTCACCTGGACCTAGTGATATGCTCCATCTGTGCCTCATTTGGACCTGGTGACTCTGGTCCCTACGTGGGCACATCGGGACATGGTTCCACATAATGGTTTGCAGGTTGGCCTCTTCTTGACCTGGTAACTCTGGTCCCTACCTTGGCATTATCGGGACCCGGTTACTTTGCATGCCTGCAGGTAGGCCTCACCTGGACCTGGTGAGTGGGGTTGCCACTTGGGCCTCACGCATACCTGGTGACACAGGCCCTACGTGGGCCTGATTTGGACCTGGTGTATCTGGTAATTCTGGTCACCACCTGGGAATCACCCTGGACCTGGTGAATCTGGTAACTCTGGTCACCACCTGGGAATCACTTGGACCTGGTGAATCTGTGTCCCCATCTGGGCCTCACCCAGTCCTCGTGACTTTTTTCCCCACCTGGACCTGATTGCTGTGGACTCCTTCTTAGCCTCACCTGGAACTGTTGACTCTGATCCTAACTGGGCCTCACCCAGATCTGTTGACTCTGGTCCTCACCTGTGGACCATTATGACCTGGATACTCTGTTCCACACCTGAGACTCACCTGGACATGATGACTCTGGATCCCCTCTGGGCCTCTCCCTGACATGGTGACTCTGGTCCCCATCTGGAAGGCACCTAGTCCAGGTGAATCTGGTGCCCCTCTATGCCTCAACTAGACCTGGTGACTCTGGTCCTCTACTGGGCCTCAACGGGACGTAGTGAATATGCTCCCCACCTTCGCCTCATCTGGACTGGTGACTATGGCTCCACCTGGGCCTCACCTGTAACTGGTGACTCTGATCCTAAGCATGGCCTCACCTGACCTGCTGACTGTGGTTCCCATAGGGACCTCACCTGGACCTCATGTCTCTGTTCCACCTGGGCCTCACCAGGAACTTTTGTCTCTGGTTACCACCTGGGTAGCATCAGGATATGGTTACACTGTTCACTCAGTGACCCAGCCGGACCTATTAACTGGTCTTCACCTGGGCCACACCTAGACATGGTGACACTCGTTCCCACCTGGGTCTCACCTGGACATGGTGAGTCGGATCCCCACCTGGTCCTCACCTGTAACTGGTGATTCTCGTTCCCACATGGACCTCATGTGGACCTGCTGGCTGCAGTGTTTCTAGCTTCTCATGTACCTCGTGACTCTGGTCCCCACCAGGGCCTCACCGGGACCTCGTGAGTGTGGTTGCCACCTGCACCTCACCTGGACCTGGTGATTCTGGTCTGCACCTGAGACTACCCTGGATCTGGTGACTGTGGTCTCCACCTGGGCTTCTCCTGGATTTGGGGAATCCGGTCCCCATCTGGGCCACACCTGGCCCTGTTGACCATGGTCCTCAACTGTGCAAAGTTGGGACCCGGTGACTTTAGACCTCACATGGACCATGTTACTCTGGTCCGCCTCCGGGTCTAACCTTGGACCTCACCTGGACCATGTGACTCTGTTCCGCCTCCGGGTCTAACCGTGCCCTAATGACTCTGAAACGCACTTTGGCCTGACTTGGACCTGCTGACCTTGGTTGCCACCTGTGCCTTACCTCGAACTGTTGACTCTGGTTCATTCAACGGCCTCCCCTGTACCTGGTGATCCTGGTCCCCACCTGGGTCTCACCTGACGTGGTGACTCTTGTCACCACCGGGGACTCACCTGGACCTGGTACTGTGTTCCACACATGGGCCTCAAGTAGACCTGTTGACCATGGTCCCCAAGCCGGCCTCAATGAACCTGTTGCCTCTGATCCCCACCGGGGCCTCACGTGTACCTGGAAACTCTGGTCCTCACCTGGGCCTCATCTGGACCTAGTGACTCTGGTCCCCACCTGGGCTTCACTTGGATCTGGTGACTCTGTTCCCCACCGGGACTTCACCTGGATCTGGGGACTCTTGTACACACCTGGACCTCTCCTGGACCTGGTGACTCTCTTTCCAACATGGACCTCACCTGGATCTGGTGACTCTGGTCCTCAGTTTGGCCTCACATGGACCTGGTGTCTCTCGTCCCCACTTTGACTAACTCAGAACTGCTGAATCTTGCCCCACCTAGGCCGCACCCAGACCTGGTGACTCTTGTCCCCAGCTATGCCTCAATTCGACCTGATGAATCTGGTCCTCACGGGTCTCACATGGACCTGGGACTCAGCTGGATAGAGTGGCTCTGGGCCCACAAGGGGCTCACCTGATACTGCTGACTGTGGTCTTATTCTATGCCTCACCAGGACCTGTGATTCTGTTCCCCATCTGGCCTGCATGGCCCTAGTGACTCTGTCCACACCCAGGCATCTTTGGGACCTGGGATACTCTATTAAATACATGGGCCTCACTCTGACCAGGGACCTCTGGTCCCATCTGGGCCTCAAACTAAACTGGTTACTTGGTTCCCCCTCTGGGCCTCACCTTACATGGTGACTCTGGTCACCCTTTGACTTCTCTTGGGCCTGGTGAATCTGGACCTTAGCTGGTCCGCACCTATTGGTGACTGGTCGCCACCTGGCCTCCCTGACTTGGTGAATCCTGTTGCCATTGCGCCTAAACTGGACCTTGTGACTGTGTCCCACCTGGACCTCATGGATCTGGTGGCTCTGGTTCCCATATGGGCTCTCCTGACCTGGTTCGTGTGGTCCGATTTGCCTCACCTGGACACAATGACTCTGATCCATATTTGGGCCTATCCTGGATCTGTGTCTCTGGTCCTTACCTGGCCTCATTGGGACCTGGACACTCACTTATATACCTGGGCCTCACCTGGACCTGGTGATGTGGTACCACCTGGGCCTCACTGGACGAGTGTCTGGTTCCCACAGGGACCTCACCTGGACCTGGTGACTCAGGTCCTCATATGGGCATCATGGAACTGGTTTCTCAGTTCCAATCGGGCCTCACCTGGACCTAGTGATTCTCGTCCCCTCTGGGCCTCACCCTGACGTGGTGACTCTGGTCCCCACCTGGATATCACCAGAACCGGGTGACTCTGGTCCCCCTCTGGGACTCACCCGGAATGGGGACACTGGTCCTCAACTGGGCCTCAATAGGCCTGGTGAATCTACTCCTCACTTAGGCATCGTCTGGACCTTGTGACTCATTTCCCACCTGGCATCAATGGGACATGTTACTCTGTTCCCACCTGGGCCTCACCTGGATATGATAACTTTGCTCCACTCTTTGGCCTCAACTTGTCCTGATGACTCTGGTCCCCCACCTAGGCCTCAATCTGGACTAGTGACTGTGGTCCCCACCTGGTCTCACCTGGACCTGGTGACTCTCGTTCCCAATGAACCACACTGGACCTGGTGACTGTGGTGTCTTGTATACTCACATTACCTGGTGACTCCAGTCCCCTTAGGGCCTCACCTGGATCTGGTGACTCTGGCCCGCCGGTTGGCCTCACCTAGACCTGGTGAGTGGGGTGCCCCTAGGCCTCACACATAGCTGGTGACTCAGGTCCCACGTGGCCTCTTGGACCTGGTGAATCTGGTCCTTACCTGGTCCTTCCCAGACCGGGGACTCTATCCCCCCTGGGCCTCACCTGGACCTGGTGAATCTGGTCCCCATCTGGCCTCACCAGTCTGGTGACTTTGTTCCCCACCTGGACCTGATTGCTGTGACTCTTTCTTGGCTCACCTGCAACTGGTGACTCTGATCCTATCTGCGCCTCACCCAGATCTGGTGACTCTGGTTCACTTGGGCATCATTGGTACCTGGTGACTCTTCCACCTGAGCCTCACCTGGACCCGATGACTCTGAACCACTCTGGGCCCCCCCTGACCTGGTGACTCTGGTCCCCATCTGGATATCACCTGGACCAGGTGATTCTGGTACCCTTCTAAGACTCAAGTAGATATGGTGAAACTCTGGTCCTCAACTGGGCCTCACCTGGACCTAGTGAATATGCTCCAACTGGGCCTTATTTGGACCTGGTGACTCTGGTCCCTACTGGGCATCATCGCGCCATGGTTCCACTGCATGGCCTGCAGATTGGCCTCAACTGGACCTGGTAAATCTTGTCCCTACCTGAGCATACCGGGACATAGTTCCTCTGCATGGCCTGCAGGTTGGCCTCACCTGGACCTCGTGAGTGGGGTTGCCACCTGGGCCTCCCCATACCTTGTACACAGGGCCCCACATGGGCCTCCCTTTGACCTGGTGAATCTGGTCCTTACCTGGTCCTCACTCGGAACTAGTAAGTCTGGTCACAACATGGGAATCATCTGGACCTGGTGACTCTGGTCCTCACCTGTGGACCATTATTACCTGGATACTCTGTTCCACACCTGAGACTCACCTGGATATGATGACGCTGGTTCCCCTCTGGGCCTTACCCTGACATGGTGACTCTGGTCCCCATCTGGATATCACCAGAATCGGGTGACTCTGTTCTCCCTCTGGGACTCACCTGGAGCTGGGACACTGGTCCTCAACTGGGCACAACTGGACCTGGTGAATCTACTCCTCACTTAGGTCTCGTCTGGACCTTGTGACTCTTTTCCCACCTGGCATCAATGGGACATGGTTACTCTGTTCCACTGGGACTCACCTGGACATGATAACTTTGCTCCACACTTTGGCCTCAACTGGTCCTGATGACTCTGATCCCCCCACCTAGGCCTCAAACTGAACCTGGTGACTGTGGTCCCCACCTGGGTCACCTGGACCTGGTGACTGTGGTCCCCACATGGGTCTCTCCTGGACCTGGTGGTCTCGTTCCTACATGAACCACGCCTGGACCTGGTGACTCTGGCGTTCTTGTAGACTCACTTTTACTTGGTGAATCCGGTCCCCACTAGGGACTCACATGGATCTGGCGACTCTGGCCTGCAGGTTGGTCTCACCAGGACCTGGTGAGTGGGGTTGCCACCTGGGCCTCACCCATACCTGGCGACTCAAGTCCCTACGTGGGCCTCTTGGACCTGGTAATCTTGTCCTTACCTGGTCCTCTCCTAGACCCGGGGACTCCTGTCACCACCTGGGAATCACCTGGACCGGGTGAATCTGGTCCCCATCTGGGCCTCACACAGTCCTGGTGACTTTGTTCCCTACCTGGACCTGATTGCTGTGCCCTTCTTGGCCTCACCTGGACTGGTGAGTCTGATCCTATCTGTGCGTCACCACGACCGGGTGACTCTTGTCCTCACCTGGGCATCATTGGTACCTGGTGACTCTGTACCACACCTGAGCCTCACCTGGATATGTTGACTCTGGAACCGCTCTGGGCCTCACCCTGACCTCGTGACTCTGGTCCCCATCTGGATGTCACATGGACAAGGTGATTCTGGTACCCCTAGGCCTCAAACAGATCTGGTGACTCTGGTCTTCAAAGGGGACTCATCTGTACCTAGTGAATATGCTCCATCTGGGCCTCATTGGACCTGGTGACTCTGGTCCATACCTGGGCATCATCGGATATGGTTCCACTGCATGGCATGCAGGTTGGCCTCACCTGGACCTGGTAAGTCTGGTCTCTACCTGGCATCATCTGGATATGTTTCCACTGCATGGCATGCAGGTTGGCCTCACCTGGACCTGGTAATTCTTCTCCCTACCTGGGCATCATTGGGATATGGTTCACTGCATGGCCTGCAGGATGGCCTCACCTGGACATGGTGAGTGTTTATTGCCACCTGGGCCTCACCCATACCTGGTGACTCAGGTCCCCATGTGGGCCTCTTGGACCTGGTGAATCTGGTCCTTACCTGGTCCTTTCCAGAACGGGGACTCTGGTCACCACCTGTGCCTCACCTGGACCTGGAGAATCTGGTACCCCTCTAGGCCTCAACAAGATCTGATGACTCTGATCCTTCTGCGCGTCACCCAGACCTGGTGACTCTGTTCCTCACCTGGGCATCATTGGGATCTGGTGACTCTGTTCCACACCTGAGCTTCACCTGGACATGATGACTCTGGAACCTCTCTGGGACTCACCCAGATCTGGTGACCCTGGTCCTCAACTGGGCTCACTTGGACCTAGTGAATATGCACCATCTGGGTCTCTTTTGGACCTGGTGAATCTGGTCCCAACCAGGGCATCATCGGGACATGGTTCCACTGCATGGCCTGCAGGTTGGCCTCACTTGGACCTGGTAAGTCTGTTCCCTACATGGTCATCATCGGGACATGTTTCCTCTGCACGGCATGCAGGTTGGCCTCACTTGGACCTTGACAGTGGCGTTGCCACCTAGGCCTCACCTATGCCTGGTGACACAGGTCCCCACGTGGGCCTCACTTGGACCTGGTGAATCTTGTCCTTACTGGTCCTCACCCGGAACTGGTATCTGGTCACCACTGGATATAACCTGGACCTTGTGTATCTGGTCCCCATCTAGCCTCACCCAGTCCTGGTGACTTTGTTCCCCACCTGGACCTGATTTCTGTGGACTCCTTCTTGGCCTCACCTGGAACTGGTGACTCTGGTCCCCACCTGGACCTTCTTGGACCTGGTGACTCTCTTTCCAACATGGACCTCACATGGATCTGGTGACTCTGGTCCTCAGTTTGGCCTCACCTGGACCTGGTGTCTCTCGTCCCCACTTTGACCTAACTCAGAACTGGAATCTTGCCCCACCTAGCCCGCACCCAGACCTGGTGACTCTTGTCCCCAGCTATGCCTCAATTCGACCTAATGAATCTGGTCCTCACGTGAGCCTCACATGGACCTGGGACTCAGCTGGATAGAGTGGCTCTGGTTCATGCAAGGGGATCAAATGATACTGCTGACTGTGGTCTTATTCTATGCCTCACCAGGACCTAGTGATTTGTCCCCATCTGGGTCTGCATGGCCCTAGTGACTCTGGTCCTCATCCAGGCATCATTGGGACCTGGATTCATATTCCACACCTGGGCCTCACTCTGACTAGGGACCTCTGGACCCATTCTGGGCATCAAAACTAAACTGGTTACTCTGGTTCCCCCTCTGGGACTCACCCTTACCTGGTGACTCTGGTCACCCCATGGGCTTCAATTGGGCCTGGTGAATCTGGTCCTTAGCTTGTCCTCACTTGGATCTGGTGACTGGTCGCCAGCTGGGTCTCACCTGGACTTGGTGAATCCTGTTGCCACCTGCTCCTCACCTGGACCTTGTGACGTGGTCGCACCAGGACCTCACCTGGATCTCGTGGCTCTAGTTCCCATATGGGGCTTTCCTGGACCTGATTCCTGTGGTCTCCATCAGGCATCACCTGGAACACAATGACTCTGATCCATATTTGGGCCTCTCCTGGACTGTTGACTCTGGTCCTTACCTGGGCATCATTGCGACCTGGATACACTCTTATATACCTGGGCCTCACCTGGACCTGGTGACTGTGGTCCCACCTGGCCATCACCTGGACGAGGTGACTGGTTCCCACAGGGACCTCACCTGGACCTGCTGACTCAGGTCCTCATATGGGCACCATGGGACCTGGTTTCAGTTCCACATCGGGGCCTCACCTGGACCTAGTGATTTCGTCCCCCTCTGGGCCTCACCCTGACGTGGTGACTCTGGTCCCCACCTGGATATCACCAGAACCGGGTGACTCTGGTCCACCTCTGGGACCCACCCGGAGCTGGGACATGGTCCTCAACTGGGCCTCACCTGGACCTGGTGAATCTGGTCCCCATCTGGGCCTCACCCAGTCCTGGTGACTTTGTTCCCCACCTGGACCTGATTGCTGTGGACTCTTTCTTGGCCTCACCTGGAACTGGTGACTCTAAACCTATCTGCGCGTCACCCAGATCTGGTGACTCTGGACCTCACCTGGGCATCATTGGTACCTGGTGACTCTGTTCCTCACCTGAGCCTCACCTGGACATGATGATTCTGGAACCTCTCTGGGCCTGTCCCTGACCTGGTGACTCTAGTCCCTACCTGGGCATCATTGAGACATGCTTACACTGCATGGCCTGCAGGTTGGCCTCACCTGGATGTGGTATCTCTCGTCCTTACCTGGGTATCATCGGGACATGGTTCCTCTGCATGGCCTGCGGGTTGGCCTCACATGGACCTGGGGAGTTCCTTGCCACCTGGCCTCACCAATACCTGCTGACTCAGGTCCCCATGTGGGCCTCATTTGGACCTGTTGAAACTGGTCCTTACCTGGTCGTCACCCGGAACTGGTAAGTCTGTTCAACACCTGGGATTAACCGGGACCTGGTGAATCTGGTCCCTATCTGTGCCTCACCCAGTCCTGGGGACTTGTTCCCCAACTGGACCTGTTTGCTGTGGACTCCTTCTTGGCCTCACCTGGAACTGGTGACTCTGATCCTAACTGGGCCTCACCCAGATCTGGTGACTCTGGTTCTCACCTGTGGACCATTATGATCTGGATACTCTGTCCCACACCTGAGCCTCACCTGGACATGATTACGCTGGATCCCTCTGGACCTCACCCTGACACGGTGACTCTGGTCCCCATGTGGATGTCACCTAGACCAGGTGAATCTGGTACCCCTCTAGGCCTCAACTAGACCTGGTGACTGTGGTCCTCAACTGGGCCTCACCGGAACCTAGTGGATATGCTTCTCTCCTGCGCCTCATCTGGACCTGGTGACTCTGGTTCTACCTGGGCATCATTGGGACCTGGATACTCTCTTATATACCTGGGCCTCACCTGGACCTGATGACTGTGGTCCCACCTGGGCCTCACCTGGACCTGGTGAATCTGGTGCCCATCTGGGCCTCACCCAGTCATGGTGACTTTGTTCCCCACCTGGACCTGATTGCTGTGGACCCTTTCTTGGCCTCACCTGGAACTGGTGACTCTGATCCTATATGCGCATCTCCATATCTGGTGACTCTGGTCCTCACCTGGGAGTTATTGGTACCTGGTGACTCTGTTCCACACCTGAGCCTCACCTGGACATGATGACTCTGGAACCTCTCTGGGTCTAACCCTGACCTGGTGACTCTGGTCCCCATCTGGATGTCACCTGGACCAGGTGATACTGGTAATCCTCTAGGACTCAACCAGATCTGGTGACTCTGGTCCTCAACTGGGCATCATTGGTACCTGGTGACTCTGTTCCTCACCTGAGCCTCACCTAGACATGATGATTCTGGAACCTCTCTGGGCCTGTCCCTGACCTGGTGACTCTAGTCCCTACCTGGGCATCATAGAGACATAGTTCCACTGCATGGCCTGCTGGTTGGCCTCACCAGGATGTGGTATCTCTCGTCCTTACCTGGTCATCATCGGGACATGGTTCCTCTGAATGGCCTGCAGGTTGGCCTCACCTGGACCTGGTCAGTGGGCTTGCCACCTGGGCCTCACCCATGCTGGTGACACAGGTCCCCACGTGGGCCTCACTTGGACCTGGTGAATCTAGTCCTTGCCTGGTCCTCACCCGGAACTGGTAACTTTGGTCACCACCTGGGATTCACCTGGACCTGGTGAATCTGGTCCCATCTTGACCTCACTCAGTCCTGGTGACTTTGTTCCCCTCCTGGACCTGATTGCTGTGGACACTTTCTTGGCCTCCCCTGGACCTGGAGACTCTGATCCTATCTGTGCGTCACCCAGACCTGGTGACTCTGGTCCTCACCTGGGCATCATTGGTACCTGGTAACTCTGTTCCACACCTGAGCCTCACCTGGATATGATGACTCAGGAACCGCTCTGGCCTCACCCTGACGGTGATTCTGGTCCCCATCTGGATGTCACCTGGACCAGGTGATTCTTGTAACCCTTTAGGCCTCTACAGATCTGGTGACACTGGTCCTCAACGGGCCTCACCTGAACCTAGTGAATATGCTCCATTTGGGCCTCATTTGGACCTGGTGACTCTGGTCCCTACCTGGGCATCATCGGGACATGGTTCCACTGCATGGCCTGCAGGTTGGCCTCACCTGGACCTCGTACTCTGGTCCCTACTGGGCATCATCGGTAAACCGTTCCTCTGCATGCCTACAGGTTGGCCTCACCTGGACCTGGTGAGTGGGGTTGACACCTGGGTCTCACCCATACCTGGTGACACAGGTCCCCACGTGGCTCACTTCGACCTGGTGAATCTGGTCCTTACCTGGTCCTCACCCGGAACTGGTAACTCTGATCACCACCTGGGCCTCACCTGGGCCTGGAGAATCTGGTCCCCATGGGACTCACCAGTCCTGTTGACTTTGTTCCCAACTGGACCAGATTGCTGTGGACCCCTTCTTGTCCTCACCTGGAACTTGTGACTCTGATCCTAACTGGGCCTCACCCAGATCTGGTGACTCTGGTACTCACCTGTGGACCATTATGACCTGGATACTCTGTTCCACACCTGAGCCTCACCTGGACATGAGGACTCTGTATCCCCTCTGGGCCTCAGCCAAACTGGGACTCTGGTCCCCATCTGGATGTCACCCAACCAGGTGAATCTAGTACCCCTCAAGGCCTCAACTTGACCTGGTGACTCTGGTCCTCAACTGGGCTCACCAGGACCTAGGACTCTGTTCCCCACTGGCTTCACCCTGGATCGGTGACTCGGGTCCCCACCTGGACTTCACCTGGATCTGGTGATCTGTTCCCCACGTGGACCTCTCCTGGACTTGGTGACTCTCTTTCCAACAAAGAACCTCACCTGGACTGGTGACTGTGGTGTTCTTGTAGTCTCACATTTACCTGGTGACTCAGGTACCCACTAGGGCCTCACATGGATCTGGTGACTCTGGCCTGCAGGTTGGCCTCACATGGACCTGATGAGTGGGGTTGCACCTGTGCCTCACCCAAACCTGGTGACTCAGGTCCCCACGTGAGCCTCTTAGACCTGGTGAATCTGGTCCTTACGTGGTCCTCTCCCAGACACGGGGACTCTGGTCACCACCTGGGACTCACCGGGACCTGGTGAATCTGGTCCCCATCTGGGCCTCACCCAGTCCTGGTGACTATGTTCCCCACCTGGACCTGATTGCTCTGGACTCTTTCTTAGCCTCACCTGGAACTGGTGACTCTGATCCTATCTGCGCGTCACCCAGACCTGGTGACTCTGGTCCTCACCTGGGCATCATTGGTACCTGGTGACTCTGTTCCACACCTGAGCCTCACCTGGACATGATGACTCTGGAACCTCTCTGGGACTCACCCTGACCTGGTGACTCTGGTCCCCATCTGGATATCACCTGGACCAGGTGATTCTGGTACCCCTCTAGGCCTCAACCAGATCTGGTGACTCTGGTCCTCAACTGGGCCTCACCTGGACCTAGTGAATATGCTCCATCTGGGCCTCATTTGGACCTGGTGACTCTGGTCCCTACCGGGGCATCATCGGGACATGGTTCCACTGCATGGCCTGCAGGTTGCCCTCACCTGGACCTGGTAAGTCTAGTCCCTACATGGGCATCATCGGGACATGGTTCCTCTTCATGGCCTGCAGGTTGTCCTCACCTGGACCTGGTGAGTGGGGTTGTCACCTATGCCTCACCCATACCTGGTGACACAGGTCCCCACATGCGCATCACTTGGAACTGGTGAATCTGGTCCTTACCTGGTCCTCACCTGGAACTGCTAAGTCTGGTCACCACCTGGGAATCACCTGGACCTGGAGAATCTGATTCCAATCTCTGCCTCACCCAGTCCTGGTGAATTAGTTCCCCACCTGGACCTGATTGCTTTGGAAACCTTCTTGGCCTCACCTGGAATTGGTGACTCTGATACTAACTTGGCCTCACCCAGATCTGGTGACTCTTGTCCTCACATGTGGACCTTTATGACCTGGATACTCTCTTCCACACCTGAGCCTCTCCTGGATAAGATGACTCTGGATCCCCTCTGGGCCTCAGCCTCACATTTTGACTGTGGTCCCCATCTGGATGTCACCTAGACCAGGTGAATCTGGTACCCTCTAGCTCAACTTGACCTGGTAAATCTGTTCCTCAACTGGGTCTCACAGGGATCTAGTGAACATGCTCCCCACCTGCGCCTCATCTGGACCTGGTGACTCTGGTTCTTCCTGGGCATCATCGGGACATGGTTACTCTATTCCTCACTGGGACTGACCTAATCCTGGTAACTCTGGTCCTGATTTTGGCCTCTTCTGTACCAGGTGACTCTGGCTACACCTGGGCCTCACATGGACCTGGTGACTCTCGTTCCCACATGAACCACACGTGGACCTGGTGACTGTGGTGTTCTTGTAGTCACTATTACTTGGTGACTCCGTTCCCCACTAGAGCCTCACCTGGATTTGGTGACTCTGTCCTGCAAGTTGGCCTCACCTGGACCTGGTGAGTGGGGTTTCCACCTGGGTCTCACCCATACCTGGTGACTCAAGTCCCCACGTGGGCCTCTTGGACCTGGTGAATCTGGTCCTTACCTGGTTCTCCCAGACCCGGGTACTCTGGTCACCAACTGGGCCTCACCTGGACCTGGTGAATCTGGTCCCATCTGGGCCTCACCCAGTCCTAGTGAATTTGTTCTCCACCTGGACATGATTGCTGTGGACTCTTTCTTGGCCTCACCTGGAACTGGTGACTCTGATCCTATCTGCGCGTCACCCAGTCCTGGTGACTCTGGTCCTCACCTGGGCATCATTGGTACCTGGTGACTCTGTTCCACACATGAGCCTCACCTGGACATGATGACTCTGGATCCCCTCTGGCCCTCACCCTGACCTGGTGACTCTGGTCCCCATCTGGATATCACCTGGACCAGGTGATTCTGGTACCCCTCTAGGCCTCAACCAGATCTGGTGACTCTGGTCCTCAACTGGGCCTTACCTGGACTTAGTGAATATGCTCCATCTTGGCCTCATTTGTACCTGGTACATCTGGTTCCTACATGGACATCATCGGGACACGGTTCCTCTGCATGGCCTCTCCTGGGCCTGGTGAGTGTGGTTGCCACCTGTGCCTCACCCATACCTGGGGACACAGGTCCCCTCGTGGGCCTCGTGGACTGGTGAATCTGGTCCTTATCTGGTCGTCTCCCTTCCCCAGGACTCTGGTCACCACCAGGGCCTCACCTGGACCTGGTGAATCTGTTCCCAATCTGGGCCTCACCCAGTCGTGGTGACTTTGTTCCCAACCTGGACCTGATTGCTGTGGACTCCTTCTTGGCCTCACCTGGAACTGGTGACTCTGATCCTAACTGGACCTCACACAGATCTGGTGACTCTGGTCCTCACCTCTGGAATTATGACCTGGATACTCTGTTCACCTCTGAGCCTCACCTGGACATGATAACTTTGCTCCACACTTGGGCCTCAACTGGTCCTGATGACTCTGGTCCCCCTCCTAGTCCTCATTCTGGACCTGGTGTCTGTCGTCCCCACATGGGTCTCACCTGGACCTGGTGAATCTCGTTCCCACATGAACCACACCTGGACCTGGTGACTGTGGTGTTCTTGTAGACTCATTTTTACCTGCTGTCTCTGGTGCCCAGTAGGGACTCACGTGGATCTGTTGACTTTGGCATGCATGGTTGGCCTCAACTGGACCTGGTGAGTGGGGTTGAGAACTGGGCCTCACCCATACCTGGTAACTCAGGTCCCCTCGTGGGCCTCTTGCACCTGGTGAATCTGGTCCTTACCTGGTGGTCTCCCAGACCCGGAGAATCTGGTCACCACCTGGGCCTCACCTGGATCTGGTAATCCATCCCCATCTGGGCCTCACCCAGTCCTGGTGACTTTGTTCCCCACCTGAATCAGATTGCTGTGGACTCTTTGACCTCACCTGGAACTGGTGACTCTGATCCTATCTGCGCATCACCGAGACTGGTGAATCTGGTCCTCACCTTGACATCTTTGACCTGGTGACTCTGTTCCACACCTGAGCCTCACCTGGACATGATGACTCTGGAACCTCTCTGGTCCTCACCCTGACCTGGTGACTCTGGTCCCCATCCGGATGTCACATACCTAGGTGAATCTGGTATCCCTCTAGGCCTCAACTTGACCTGGTGACTCTGGTCCTGACCTGGGCCTCACGGGACCTAGTGAACATGCTCCCAACCTGCGCCTCATCTGGACCTGGTGACTCTGGTTCTACCTGGGCATCATCGAGACATGGTTACTCATTCCCCACTGGGACTGACCTGATCCTGGTAACTCTGGTCCTGACTTTGGCCTCTCTACCAGGTGACTCTGGCTCCACCTGGGCCTCACCTGTAACTGGTGACTCTGATCCTAAGCATGGCCTCACCTGACCTGGTGTCTGTGGTTTCCATCGGTACCTCACCTGGTCCTCATGTCTCTGGTCCAAATGGGACTCACCAGGACCTTGTATCTGGTACCCACCTGAGTAGCATCAGGATATGGTTACACTGTTCACTAACAGTGACCCGGCCGGACCTATTAACTCTCGTCGTCACTTGTCCACACTTGGACATGGTGACACTAGTTCCCACCAGGGTCTCACCTGGACATGGTGACTCGGATCCCCACCTGGTCCTCACCTGTAACTTGTAATTCTCGTTCCCACATGGACATCATGTGGACCTGGTGGCTGCAGTGTTTCTAGCTTCTCATGTACCTCGTGACTCTGGTCCCCACCAGGGCCTCACCGGGACTTGGTGAGTGTGTGTTGCCACCTGCACCTCACCAGGACCTCTGATTCTGGTCTCCACCTGAGACTACCCTGGATCTGGTGACTGTGGTCCCCACAAGGGCTTCAACTGAATTTGGGGACTCCAGTCCCCATCTGGGCCTCACCTGGCCCTGTTGAACATGGTCCTCAACTGGGCATAATTGGGACCCAGAGGACTGTGTTCCACAACTGGACTTCACCTGGACCAGGTGACTCTGGTCCCCTCTGGGTCTCAACATACCCTAGTGACTGTCAACCACACTTTGGCCTGACATGAACCTGCTGACCACGGTTGCCACCAGCGATTGACCTCGAACAGTGACTCTGATTCTTTCAAGGGTCTCCCTGTACCTGGTGATCATGGTCCCCACTTGGGCCTCACCTGGACTTGGATGACTCTTGTCCACCACCGGAGCCTCACCTGGACCTGGTTACTGTGTTCCACCTGGGCCTCAGGTAGACCTGTTGACCATGGTCCCCCAAGCAGGCCCTCACATGGACCTGTTGCCTCTGATCCCCACCAGGGCCTCACGTGTACCTGGTAACTCTGGCCCTCACCTAGGCTTCATCGGCCTAGTGACCTCTGGGTCCCTACCTGGGCTTCACCTGGATCTGGTGACTCTGGTCCCCACCTGGAATTCCACCTGAATCTGGTGACTCTGGTCCCCAGCTGGACCTCTCCTGGACCTGGTGACTCTCTTTCCAACATGGAGCTCACTGGATCTGGTGACTCTGGTCCCTCAGTTTGGCCTCACCGGGACCTGGTTTCTCTTGTCCCCACTTTGACCTAACTCAGAAATGCTGAATCTTGCCCCACGTAGGCCGCAACCACACCTGGTGACTCTTGTCCCCAGCTATGCCTCAATTCGACCTGATGAATCTGGTTCTGACATAGGGCTCACATGGACCTGGGACTCAGCTGGATAGAGTGGCTCTGCATCCCACATGGGGCACACCTGATACTGGTGATTGTGGTCTTATTCTATGCCTAACCAGGACCTAGTGATTCTGTTCCCCATCTGGGCCTGCATGGCCCTAGAACTCTGGTCCTCACCCAGGCGTCATTGGGACCTGGATACTCTATTCCACACCTGCGCCTCACTTTGACCAGGGACCTCTTGGTCCCATGCTGGGCCTCAACTAAACTGGTTACTCTGGTTCCCCTCTGGGCCTCACCCTTACCTGGGACTCTGGTCACCCCTTGGGCTCACTTGGGCCTGGTGATTCTGGTCTCTTAGCTGGTCCGCCATCTGGATCTGGTGACTGTTGGCCACCTGGGCCTCACCTGGACTTGGTGAATCCTGTTGTCACCTGCGCCACACTGGACCTCCTGAATGTGGTCCCAACTGGACCTCACCTGATCTGTTGGCTCGTGGTTCCCATATGGGGCTCTCCTGGACCTGGTTCCTGTGGTCTCCATCTGGCCTCACCTGGAACACAATGACTCTGATCCATATATGGTCCTCTCCTGGACCTGTTGACTCTGGTCCTTACCTGCGCATCATTGGGACCTGGATACTCTCTATATACCTGGGCGTCACCTGGACCTGGTTAGTGTGGTCCCACCTGGGCCTCACCTGGACGAGGTGACAGGTTCCCACAGGGACCTCACCTGGTCCTGGTGACTCAGGTCCTCATATGGGCATCATGGGACCTGGTTTCTCAGGTCCACATTGGGGTCTCACCTGGACCTAGTGGTTCTCGTCCCCCTCTGGGCCTCACCCTGACGTGCTGACTCTGGTCCCCACCTGGATATCACCAGAATCGTGTGACTCTGGTCCCCCTCTGGGACTCACCCAGAGCTGGGGACACTGGTCCTCAAATGGGCCTCAACAGGACCTGGTGAATCTACTCCTCACATAGGCCTCGTCCGTACCTTGTGACTCTTTTCCCAACTGGCATCAATGGGACATGGTAACTCTGTTCCCCACCTGGGCCTCACTTGGACATGATAACTTTGCTCCACACTTTGGCCTCAACTGGTCCTGATGAATCTGGTCCCCCCACCTAGGCCTCAATCTGCAACTGGTGACTGTGGTCCTCATCTGGGTCTCACCTGGATCTGGTGACTTTCGTTCCCACATGAACCACACCTGGACCTGGTGACTGTGGTGTTCTTGTAGACTCACACTTACCTGGTGACTCCGGTCCCCACTAGGGCCTCACCTGGATCTGGTTACTCTGGCCTGCAAGTTGGCCTCACCTGGACCTGGTGAGTGGGGTTGCCACCTGGGCCTCACACATATCTGGTGACCCACGTCCCCTCGTGGGCCTCTTGGACCTGGTGAATCTTGCCCTTACCTGGTACCTCTCCCAGACCCGGGGACTCTGGTCACCACCTTGGCCTCCTTTGGGCCTGGTGAATCTGGTCCCATCTGGGCCTCACCCAGTCCTGGTGACTTTGTTCCCCACTTGGAACTGATTGCTTGGACTCTTTTTGCCTCCCCTGGAACTGGTGACTTGATCCTATCTGCGCGTCACCAAGATCTGGTGACTCTGGAACTCACCTGGGCATCATTGGTACCTGATTACTCTGTTCCACACCTGAGCCTCACCTGGACATGATGACTCTGGAACCTCTCTGGGCCTCACCCTGACCTGGTGACTCTGGTCCCCATCTGGATGTCACCTGGACCTAGGTGATTCTGGTACCCCTCTAGGCCTCAACCAGATCTGGTGACTCTGGTCCTCAAATGGGCCTCACTTGGACCTAGTGAATATACTCGATCTGGGCCTCATATGGACCTGGTGACTCTGGTCCCTACCTGGGCATCATCGGGACACGGTTCCTCTGCTTGGCCTGCAGGCTGGCCTCACCTGGACCTGGTAACTCTGGTCCCTACCTGGGCATCATCGGGACACGGTTCCTCTCCATCGCCTGCAGGTTGGCCTCACCTGGACCTGGTGAGTGGGGTTGCCAATTGTGCCTCACCCATACATGGTGACACAGGTCCCCACGTGGGCCTCAATTGGACCTGGTGAATCTGGTCCTTACCTGGTCCTTCCCCGGAACTGGTAACTCTGGTCACCACCTGGGAATCACCTGGGCCTGGTGAATCTGGTCCCCATCTGGGCCTCACCCAGTCCTGGTGTACTTTGTTCCCAAAAATGGACCTGATTGCTGTGGACTGCCTTCTTGGCCTCACCTGGAACTGGTGACTCTGATCCTATCTGCACGTCACCCAGACCTGGTGAATCTGGTCCTCAACTGGGATCATTTGTACCTGGTAACTCTGTTCCACACCTGATCCTCACTTGGACATGATGATTCTGGAACCTCTCTGGGCCTCACCCTGACCTGGTGACTCTGGTCCCCATCTCGATGTCACCTGAACCAGGTGATTCTGGTACCCTTATAGGGCTCAACCAGATCTGGGACTCTGGTCCTCAACTGGGGCTCACCTAGACCTGGTGAATATGGTCCATTTGGGCCTCATTTGGACATGGTGATTCTGATCCCTACCTCGGCTTTACCGGGACATGGTTCCACTGCATGGCCTGCAGGTGCGCCTCACCTGGACCTGATAACTCTAGACCCCACCTGGGCATCATCAGGACATGGTTCCTCGGCATGGCCTGCAGGTTGGCCTCACTTGGACTTAGTGAGTGGGGTTGTCACCTGAGACTCACCCATGCCTGGTGACACAGGTCCCAACGTGGGCCTCACGTGGACCTGTTGAATCTTGTCCTTACCTGGTCCCTCACCCGGAACCTGGTAGTCTGGTCCCCAACTGGACTTCACCTGGATTGGTTGACTCTGGTCCCCATCCTGGAACTCACCTGTATCTGGTGACTCTGGTCTCAGTTTGGCCTCACCTGTACTGGTGTCTCTCGTCCCCACGTTGACCTAACTCAGAACTGCTGAATCTTGCCCCACCTAGGCCGCACCCAGACCTGATGACTCTTGTCCCCAGCTATGCCTCAATTCGACCTGATGAATCTGGTCCTCACGTGGACCTCACATGGACCTGGGACTCAGCTGGATAGAGTGGCTCTAGTTCCCACTAGGTGCTCACCTGATACTGGTGACTGTGTTCTTATACTATGCCTCACCAGGACCTAGTGATTCTGTTCCCCATCTGGGCTTTCATGGCCCTAGTGATTCTGGTCCTCACCCAGGCATCATTGGGACCTGGATACTCTATTCCACACCTGGGCCTCACTTTGTCCAGGGACCTCTGGTCCCATTCTGGGCCTCAAACTAAACTGGTTACTCTGGTTACCCCTCGGGGCCTCAGCCTTACCTGGTGACTCTCGTCACCCCTTGGGCTTCACTTTTGCCTGGTGAATCTGGTTCTTAGCTGGTCCGCACCTGGATCTGGTGACAGGTCACCACGTGGGCCTCACCTGGACTTGGTGAATCATGTTGCCACCTGCGCCTCACCTGGGCCTTGTGACTGTGGTCCGTCCTGGACCTCACCTGGATCTGGTGGATCTGGTTCCCATATGGGGCTCTCCTGGACCTGGTTCCTGTGGTCTCCATCTGGTCTCACCTGGAACCTAATGACTCTGATCCATATTTGGGTCTCTCATGGACTTGTTGACTCTGGTCCTTACCTGTGCATCATTGGGACCTGGATACTATCTTATATACCTGGACCTCACCAGGACCTGGTGACTGTGGTCCCACCTGGGCCTCACCTGGACGGGGTGACTGGTTCCCACAGGGACATCACCTGGACCTGGTGACTCAGGTCCTCATATGGGCATCATGGGACCTGGTTTCTCAGTTCCACATCGGGGCCTCACCTGGACCTAGTGATTCTCGTCCCCCTCTGGGCCTCACCCTGACTTGTGACACTGGTCCCTACCTGGATATCACCAGAACCGGGTGACACACCCGGAGCTGGGGACACTGGTCCTCAGCTGGGCCTCAACAGGACCTGGTGAATCTACTCCAATCTTAGGATTCGTCTGGACCTTGTGACTCTTTTCCCACCTGGCATCAATGGGACATGGTTACTCTGTTCCCCACCTGGTCCTCACCTTGACATGATAACTTTGCTGCACACTTTGGCCTCAACTGGTCCTGATGACTCTCGTCCCCCAACCTAGGCCTCAATCTGGACCTGGTGACTTGTCGTCCCCAACTGGTTCTCAGCTGGATCTGGTGACTCCTGTTCCCACATGAACCACACCTGGACCTGGTGACTGTGGTGTTCTTGTAGACTCACATTTACCTGGTGACTCCCGTCCCCACCGGGCCTCACCTGGATCTGGTGACTCTGGCCTGCAGGCTGGCCTCACCTGGACCTGGTGACTGGGGTTGCCACCAGGGCCTCACCCATACCTGGTGACTCAGGTCCACACGTGGGCCTCTTGGACCTGGTGATCTGGTCCTTACCTGGTCCTCTCCCAGAACCGGGGACTCTGGTGACCACCTGGGCCTCACCTGGACCTGGTGAATCTGGTCCCCATCTGGGCCTCACCCAGTCCTGGAGACTTTGTTCCCCACCTGGACCTGATTGCTGTGGACTTTTTCTTGGCCTCACCTGGACCTGGTGACTCTGATCCTATCTGCGCGTCAATCAGATCTGGTGACTCTGGTCCTCACCTGGGCATCATTGGTACCTGGTGACTCTGTTCCACAGCTGAGCCTCAGCTGGACATGATGACTCTCGAACCTCTCTGTGCCTCACCCTGACCTGGTGACTCTGGTCCCCATCTGTATGTCACCTGGACCAGGGGATTCTGGTACCCCTCTAGGCCTCAACCAGATCTGGTGACTCTGGTCCTCAACTGGGCCTGACCTGGACCTAGTGAATATGCTCCATCTGGGCCTCATTTGGAGCTCGTGCCTCTGTTACCTACGTGGGCACCATCGGGACATGGTTCCACTGCATGGCCTGCAGGTTGGCCTCACCTGGACCTGGTAACTCTGGTCCCTACCTGGACATCATCGGGACACGGTTCCTCTGCATGGCCAGCATGTTGGCCTCAGCCGGACCTGGTGAGTGGGGTTGCCACCTGGGGCTCACAAATACCTGGTGACACAGGTCCCCACGTGGGCCTCACTTGGACCTGGTGAATCTGGTCCTTACCTGGTCCTCCCCCGGACCTGGTAACCCTGGTCACCACCTGGGAATCAACTGGACCTGGTGATTCTGGTCCCCATCTGGGCCTCACCCAGTCCTGTTGACTTTCTTCCCCACCTGGACCTGATTGCTGTGGACTCCTTCTTGTCCTCAACTGGAACTGTTGACTCTGATCCTAACTGGGCCTCACCCAGATCTGGTGACTCTGGTCCTCACCTGTGGACCATTATGACCTGGATACTCTGTTCCACACTTGAGCCTCACCTGGACATGCTGACTCTGGATCCCCTCTGGGCCTCACCCTGACATGGTGACTCTGGTCCCCGTCTGGATGTCACCTAGACCAGGTGAATCTGGAAACCCTCTAGGCCTCAAGTTGTCCTGGTGACTCTGGGCCTCAACTGGGCCTCACCGGGACCTAGTGAACATGCTCCCACCTGCGCCTCATCTGGACCTGGTGACTCTGGTTCTACCTGGGCATCAGCGGGACATGGTTACTCTATTCCCCACTGGGACAGACCTGATCCTGGTAACTCTGGTCCTGACGTTGGCATCTTCTGTACCAGGTGACTCTGGCTCAAACCTGGGTCTCACCAGTAACTAGTGACTCTGATCCAAAGCATGGCCTCACCTGACCTGGTGACTGTAGTTCTCATCGGACCTCACCTGGACCTCAGGTCTCTGGTCCCACCTGGGCCTCACCAGGGCCTGGTGTCTCTGGTACCCACCTGGGTAGCATCAGGATATGGTTACACTGTTCACTATCAGTGACCCAGCCGGACCTATTAACTCTGGTCTTCACCTGGGCCACAACTGGACATGGTGACACTGGTTCCCACATGGGTCTCACCTGGACATTGTGAGTCGGATCCCTACCTGGTCCTCACTGGTAACTGGTGATTCTCGTTCCCAAATGTACATCATGTGGTCCTGGTGGCTGCAGTGTTTCTAGATTCTCATGTACCTCGTGACTCTGGTCCCCACCAGGGCCTCACCGGGACCTGGTGAGTTTGGTTGCCACCTGCACCTCACCTGCACCTGATGATTCTGGTCTGCACGTGAGACTACCCTGGATATTGTGATGTGGTCCCCACCTCGGCTTCACTGCTTTGGGGTCTCAGGTCCCCATCTGGGCCTCACCTGGCCCTGTTGACCATGGTCCTCAACCTGGCAAACCTGCGACCCGGTGACTGTGTTCCACAACTGGACCTGAACTGGACCAGGTGACTCTGGTCCCACTCAGGGTATCACCGTGCCCTAGTGACTGTGAACCCCACTTTGGCTTGACTTGAACCTTCTGACCCTGGTTGCCACCTGCGTCTGATTTCGAACTGTTGACTGTGGTTCTTTCAAGGGCCTCCCCTGTACCTGGTGATCCTGGTGCCCACCTGGGCCTCACCTGGACGTGGTGACTCTTGTCACCACCGGGGACTCACCTGGACCTGCTTACTGTGTTCCACACCTGGGCCTCAAGTAGTCCTGTTGACCATGATCCCCAAGCCGGCCTCACATGGACCTGTTGTCTCTGATCCCCAGCTGGGCCTCACGTGTAACTGGTAACTCTGGTCCCCACCTGGGTCTCACCTGGACCTAGTGACTCTGGTCCCCACCTGGACCTCACCTGGATCTGGTGACTCTGGTCCTCAGTTTGGCCTCACCTGGACCTGGTGTCTCTCGGCCCCACTTTGACCTATCTCAGAACTGCTGAATCTTGCCCCCCTAGGCCGCACCCAGACCTGGTGACTCTTGTCCCCAGCTATGCCTCAATTCGACCTGATGAATCTGGTCCTCACGTGGGCCTCACATGGACCTGGGACTCAGCTGGTTGAGTGGCTCTGGTTCCCACAAGGGGCTCACCTGATATTACTGACTGTGGTCTTATTCTATGCCTCACCAGGACCTAGTGATTCTGTTCCCCATCTGGGCCTGCATGGCCCTAGTGACTGTGGTCCTCACCCAGGAACCACTGAGACCTGGATACTCTATTCCACACCTGGGCCTCACTTTGACCAGGGACCTCTGGTCCCATTCTGGGCCGCAAACTAAACTGGTTACTCTGGTTCCCCCTCTGGTCCTCACCCTTACCTGGTGACTCTGGTCACCCCTTGGGCTTCACTTGGGCCTGGTGAATCTGGTTTTAGCTGGTCCGCTCCTGGATCTGGTGACTGGTCGCCACCTGGCCCTCACCTGGACTAGGTGAACCCTGGTGCCAACAGCGCCTCACCTGGACCTTGTAACTGTGGTCCCACGTGGACCTCACCTCGATCTGGTGGCTCTGGTTCCCATATGGGGCTCTCCTGGACCTGGTTCCTGTGGTCTCCATCTGGCCTCACCTGGAACACAATGACTCTGATCCATATTTGTGCCTCTCATGGACCTGTTGACTCTGGTCCTTACCTGGGCATCATTGGAACCCGGATACTCTCTTATATACCTGGGCCTCACCTGGACCTGATGAATGTGGTCCCACCTGTGCCTCACCTGGATGAGGTCACTGGTTCCCACAGGGACCTCACCTGTACCTGGTGACTCAGGTCCCCAAATGGGCATCATGGGACCTGGTTTCTCAGCTCCACATCGGGGACTCACCTGGACCTAGTGATTCTCGTCCCCCTCTGGGCCTCACCCTGACGTGGTGCTCTGGTCCACACCTGGATATCACCAGAACCGGGTGACTCTGTTCCCCCTCTGGGACTCACCCGGAGCTGGTGACACTGGTCCTCAACTGGGCCTCAAAAGGACCTGGTGAATCTACTCCTCACTTAGGCCTCATCTGGACCTTGTGACTCTTTTCCCACCTGGCATCAATGGGACATGGTTACTCTGTTCCCCAACTGGGCCTCACTTGGACATGATAAATTTGCTGCACACTTTGGCCTCAAATGGTCCTGATGACTCTGGTCCCCCCACGTAAGCCACAAACTGCACCTGGTGACTGTGGTCCCCACCTGGGTCTCACCTGGACCTGGTGACTCTCGTTCCCACATGAACCACACCTGGACCTGGTCACTGTGGTATTCTTGTAGACTCACATTTACCTGGTGACTCCGGTCCCCACTAAGGCCTCACCTGGATCTGGTGACTCTGGCCTGCAGCTTGGCGTCACCTGGACCTGGTGAGTGGGGTTGCCACCTGGGCCTAACCCATAACTGGTGACATTCCCCACGTGGGCCTCTTGAACCTGGTGAATCTGGTCCTTACCTGGTCGTCTCCCAGACCCAGGGACTCTGCTCAACACCTGGGCCTCACCTGGACCTGGTGAATCTGGTCCCCATCTGGGCCATACCCAGTCCTGGTGACTTTTTTCCCCACCTGGACCAGATTGCTGTGGAGTCTTTCTTGGCCTCACCTTAAACGGGTGACTCTGATCCTATCTGCGCGTCACCTAGACCTGGTGACTCTGGTCCTCACCTGGGCATCATTGGTACCTGGTGACTCTGTTCCACACCTGAGCCTCACCTGGACATCATGACTCTGGAACATCTCTGGGCATCAACCTGACCTGGTGACTCTGGTCCCCATATGGAAGTCACCTGGACCAGGGGAGTCTGGTACCCCTCTGGGCCTCAACCAGGTCTGGTGACTCTGATCCTCAACTGGGCCTCACCTGGACCTAGTGAATATGCTCCATCTGGGCCTCATTTGGACCTGGTGACTCTGGTACCTACCTGGGCATCATCGGGACATGGTTCCACTGCATGACTTGCAGGTTGGCCTCACCTGGACCTGGTAACTCTGGTCCCTACCTGGGCATCATCGGGACATGGTTCCACTGCATGGCCTGTAGGTTGGCCTCACCTGGACCTGGTAACTATCGTCCCTACCTGGGCGTCATTGGGACCTGGTTCCTCTGCATGGCCTGGAGGTTGGCATCACCTGGACCTGGTGAGTGGGTTTGTCACCTGGGCCTCACCCATGCCTAGTGACACAGGTCCCCACGTGGGCCTCACTTGGACCTGGTGAATCTGGTCCTTACCTGGTGGTCACCCGGAACTGGTAACTCTGGTCACCACCTGGGAATCACCTGGTCCTGGTGAATCTGGTCCCCATCTGTGCCTCACCCAGTCCTGTTGACTTTCTTCCCCACCTGGACCTGATTGCTGTGGACAACTTTTTGGCCTCACCTGGAACTGGTGACTCTGATCCTAACTGGGCCTCACCAAGATCTCGTGACTCTGGTCCTCACCTGTGGAACATTATGACCTGGATACTCTGTTCCACACCTGAGCCTCACCTGGATATGATGACTCTGGATCCCCTCTGGGCGTCAGCCTGACATGGGGACTCTGGTCCCCATCTGGATGTCACCAGACCAGGTGAATCTGGTACCCCTCTAGGCCTCAACTAGACCTGGTGACTCTGACCTCCACTGGGCCTCAACGGGACCTAGTGAACATGCTGCCCACCTGCGCCACATCTGGACCTGGTGACTCTGGTTCTACCTGGGCATCATCGGGACATGGTTACTCTATTCCCACTTGGAGTGACCTGATCCTGGTAACTCTGGTCCTGACTTTGGCCTCTTCTGTACCAGGTGACTCTGGCTCCACCTGGGCCTCACCTGTAACTGGTGACTCTGATCCTAAGCATGGCCTCACCTGACCTGGTGACTGTGGTTCCCATCGGGACCTCACCTGGACCTCATGACTCTGGTCCCATTTGGGCCTCACAAGGACCTGGTGTCTCTGCTACCCACCTGGGTAGCATTAGGATATGGTTACACTGTTCACTAACAGTGACCCAGCCGGACCTATTAACTCGGGTCTTTACCTCGGCCACACCTGGACATGGTGACACTGGTTCCCACCTGGGTCTCACCTGGACATGGTGAGTCGTATCCCCACCTGGTCCTCGCCTGTAACTGGTGATTCTCGTTCCGACATGGAGATCATGTGGACCTGATGACCGCAGGGTTTCTAGCTTCTTTTTTTTAAATTTTTATTTATTTATGATAGTCACAGAGAGAGAGAGAGGCAGAGACACAGGCAAAGGGAGAAGCAGGCTCCATGCACCGGGAGCCCGACGTGGGATTCGATCCCGGGTCTCCAGGATCGCGCCCTGGGCCAAAGGCAGGCGCCAAACCGCTGCGCCACCCAGGGCTCCCATGTGTTTCTAGCTTCTCATGTACCTCGTGACTCTGTTCTCCACCAGTGCCTCACCGGGACCTGGTGAGCTTGGTTGCCACCTGCACCACACCTGGACCTGGTGATTCTGGTCTGCACCTGAGACTACCCTGGATCTGGTGACTGTGGTCCCCACCTGGGCTTCACCTGGATTTCGGGACTCCGGTCCCCATCTGGGCCTCACCTGGCCCTGTTGACCATGGTCCTAAACTGGGCAAATTTGGGACCTGGTGACTGTGTTCCACAACTGGACCTCACCTGGACCAGGTGACTCTGGTCCCCCTCTTGGTCACACCGTGCCCTAGTGACTGTGAACCCCACTTTGGCCTGACTTGGACTTGCTTACCCTGGTTGCCACCTGCGCCTGACCTCGAACTGTTGACTCTGGTACTTTCAAGGGCCTCCCCTCTTCCTGGTGATCCTGGTCCCCACCTGGGCCTCACCTGGACGTGGTGAATCTTGTCACCACGGGGGACTCACCTGCACCTGCTTACTGTGTTCCACACCTGGGTCTCAAGTGGACCTGTTGACCATGGTCCCCAAGCCGGACTCACAATGACCTGTTGCCTCTGATCTCCACCGGCTCCTCACGTGTACCTGGTAACTTTGGTCCTCACCTGGGCCTCATCTGGACCTAGTGACTCTGGTCCCCACCTTGGGCTTCACCTCGATCTGGTGACTCTGGTCCCCACCTGGACTTCACCTGGTTCTAGTGACTGTGGTCCCAACCTGGACCTCTCCTGGACCTGGTGACTCTCTTTCCAACATGGACCTCACCTGGATCTGGTGACTCTGGTCCTCACTTTGGCGTCACCTGGACCTGGTGTCTCTCGTCCCCACTTAGACCTAACTCAGAACTGCTGATTCTTTCCCCACCTAGGCCGCACACAGACCTGGTGACTCTTGTCCCCAGCTATGCCTCAATTAGACCTGATGAATCCGGTCCTCACATGGGCTTCACATGGACCTGGGAGTCAGCTGGATACAGTGGCTCTGGTTCGCACAAGGGGCTCACCTGATACTGGTGACTGTGGTCTTATTCTATGAATCACCAGGACCTAGTGATTCTGTTCCCCATCTAGGCCTGCATGGCCCTAGTGACTCTGGTCCTCACCCAGGCATCATTCGGAACTGGATACTCTATTCCACTCCTGGGCCTCTCTTTCACCAGGGTGCTTTGGTCCCATTCTGGGCCTCAAACTAAACTGGTTACACTGTTTTCCCCTCTGGACCTCACCCTTACCTGGTGACACTGGTCACCCCTTGGGCTTCACCTGGGCCTGGTGATTCTGTTCCTTAGCTGGTCCGCACCTGGATGTGGTGACTGGTCGCCACCTGGGCCTCACCTGGACTTGGTGAATCATGTTGCCACCTGCGCCTCACCTGGACCTTGTGACTGTGGTCCCACCTGGACTTCACCTGGATCTGGTGGCTCTGGTTCCCATATGGGGCTCTCGTGGACCTGGTTCCTGTGGTCTCCATCTGGCCTCACCTGGAACACAATGACTCTGATCCATATTTGGGCCTCTCCTGGACCTCTTGTCTCTGTTACGTAATTGGTCATCATTGGGACCTGGATACTCTCGTATATACCTGGGCCACACCTGGACCTGTTGACTGTGGTCCCACCTGGGACTCCCCAGACGAGATGACTGGTTCCCACTGGGACCTCACCTGGACCTGGTGACTGAGGTCTTCATATGGGCATCATGGGGCCTGGTTTCTCAGTTCCACATCGGGGCCTCACCTGGACCTAGTGATTCTCGTCCCCCTCTCGGCCTCACCCTGACGTGGAGACTCTGGTCCCCACCTGGATATCACCAGAACCGGGTGACTCTGGTCCCCCTCTAGGACTCACCCGGAGCTGGGGACACTGGTCCTCAACTGGGCCTCAACAGGCCCTGGTGAATCTACTCCTCACTTAGGCCTCGTCTGGACCTTGTGACTCTTTTCCCACCTGGCATCAATGGGATATGGTTACTCTGTTCCCCACCTGGGCCTCACTTGGACATGATATATTTGCTCCACACTTTGGTCTCAAATGGTCCTGATGACTCTGATCCCCCCACCTAGGCCTCAGTCTGGATCTGGTGACTGTTGTCCTCACCTGGGTCTCAGCTGGACCTGGTGACTCTCGTTCCCACATGAACCACACCTGGACCTGGTGACTGTGGTGTTCTTATAGACTCACATTTACCTGGTCACTCCGGACCCCACTATGGCCTCACCTGGATCTGATGACTCTGGCCTGCAGGTTGGCCTCACCTGGCCCTGTTGTGTGGTTTTGCCACCTGGGCCACACCCATACCTGGTGACTCAGGTCCCCACGTGGGCCTCTTGGATCTGGTGAATCTGGTCCTTACTGGTCCTCTCCCAGACCTGGGGACTCTGGTCAACACCTGGACCTCACCTGGACCTGGTGAATCTGGTCTCCATCTAGGCCTCACCCAGTCCTGGTGACTTTGTTCCCCACCTGAACCTGATTGCTGTGGACTCTTTCTTGGCCTCACCTGGAACTGGTGACTCTGATCCTATCTGCGCGTTACCCAGATCTAGTGACTCTGGTCCTCACCTTGGCATCACTGGTACCTGCTTACTCTGTTCCACACTTGAGCCTCACCTGGACATGACTACTCTGGAACCTCCCTGGGCCTCAGCCTGACATGGTGACTCTGGTCCCCATTTGGAAGTCACCTAGACCAGGTGAATCCTGTACACCTCTTGGCGACAACTTGACCTGGTGACTCTGGTCCTCAACTGGGCCTCACCGGGACCTAGTGAACATGCTCCCCAACTGCGCCTCATCTGGACCTGGTGACTCAGGTTCTACTTGGGCTTCATCGGGACATTGTTACTCTGTTCCCCACTGGGACTGACCTGATCCTGGTAACTCTGCTCCTGACTTTGGCCTCTTCTGTACCAGGTTACTCTGGCTCGACCTGGGCCTCACTTGTAACTCGTGACTCTGATCCTAAGCATGGCCTCACCTGAAATGGTGACTGTGGTTCCCATCGGGACCTCACCTGGACCTCAAGTCTCTGGTCCCACCTGGGCCTCACCAGGACCTGGTGTCTCTTGTACCCACATGGGTAGCATCAGGATATGGTTACACTGTTCACTATCAGTGACCCACCCGGACCTATTAACTCTGGTCTTCACAAGGGCCACACCTGGACATGCTGACACTGGTTCCCACCTGGGTTTCACCTGGACATGGTGAGTCGGATCCCCACGTGGTCCTCACGTGTAACTGGTGATTCTCGTTCCCACATGGACATCATGTGGACCTGATGGCTTCAGTGTTTCTAGCCTCTCATGTACCTAGTGACTCTGGTCCCCACCAGGGTCTCACCGGAACCTGGTGTGTGTGGTCGCCACCTGTACCTCACCTGGACCCGGTGATTCTGGTCTACACCTGAGACTACCCTGGATCTGGTGACTGTGGTCTCCACCTGGGCTTCACCTGGATTTCGGGACTCCGGTCCCCATCTGGGTCTGACCTGGCCCTGTTGACCATGGTCCTCAACTGGGCAAAATTGTGACCCGTTGACTGTGTTCCACAACTGGACCTCACCTGGACCAGGTGACTCTGGTCCCCCTCTGGGTCTCACCGTGCCCTAGTAACTGTGAACCCCACTTTGGCCTGACTTCGACATGCTGAACCTGGTTGCTACCTGCCCCCGACATCGAAATGTTGACTCTGGTCCTTTCAAGGGCCTCCCCTGTACCTGGCGATCCTGGTGTCCACCTTGCCCTCACCTGCACGTGGTGACTCTTGTCCCCAACGGGGACTCACCTGGACCTGCTTACTGTGTTCCTCCACCTGGGCCTCAAGTAGACCTGTTGACCATGGTCCCCAAGCCGTCCTCACATGGACCTGTTGCCTCTGAACCCCACCGGGGCCTCACGTGTACCTGGTAACTCTGGTCCTCACCTGGGCATCATTGGTACCTGGTGACTCTGTTCCACACCTGAGGCTCCCCTGGACATGATGACTCTGGAACCTCTCTGGGCATCAACCTGACCTGGTGTCTCTGGTCCCCATATGGATGTCACCTGGACCAGGGAATCATGGTACTTCTCTGGGCTTCAACCAGGTCTGGTGACTCTGGTCCTCAACTGGGCCTAACCTGGACCTAGTGATTATGCTCCATCTGGGCTTCATTTGGACCTGGTGACTCTGGTCCCTACCTGGGCATCATCGGACATGGTTCCACTGCATGGCCTGTAGGTTGGCCTCACCTGGACCTGGTAACTCTCGTCCTTACCTGGGCATCATTGGGACCTGGTTCCTCTGTATGGCCTGCAGTTTGGCCTCACCTGGACCTGGTGAGTGGGTTTGTCACCTGGGCCTCCCTCATGCCTAGTGACACAGGTCCCCACGTGGGCCTCACTTGGACCTGGTGAATCTGGTCCTTACCTGGTCCTCACCCGGAACTGGTAACTCTGGTCACCACCTGGGAATCACCTGGGCCTGGTGAATCTGGTCCCCATCTGGGCCTCATCCAGTCCTGGTGACTTTGTTCCCCACCTGGACCTGATTGCTGTGGACTCCTTCTTGGCCTTACCTGGAACTGGTGACTCTGATCCTAACTGGGCCTCACCCAGTTCTGGTGACTCTGGTCCTCATCTGTGGACCATTATGAGCTGGATAAACTCTTCCACCCCTGAGCCTCACCTGGACATGATGACTCTGGAGCCCCTCTGGGCCTCAGCCTGATATGGTGACTCTGGTCTCATCCGTATGTCACCTCACCAGGTGAATCTGGTACCCCTCTATGCCTCAACTTGACCTGGTAAATCTGGTCCTCAACTGGGCCTCACCGGGACCTAGTGAACATGCTCCCCACCTGCGCCTCATCTGGACCTGGTGACTCTGGTTCTACCTGGGCATCATCGGGACATGGTTACTCTATTCCCCACTGCGACTGACCTGATCCTGGCAACTCTGGTCCTGACTTTGGCCTCTTCTGTACCAGGTGACTCTGGCTCCACCTCGGCCTCACCTGCAACCTGTCACTCTGATCCTAAGCATGGCCTTACCTGACCTGGTGACTGTGGTTCCCATCGGGACCTCACCTGGACCTCATGTCTCTGGTCCCACCTGGGCCTCACCAGGACCTGGCGTCTCTGGGACCCTCCTGGGTAGCATCAGGATATGGTTACAGTGTTCACTAACAGTGCGCCAGCCGGAACTATTAACTCTGGTCTTCACCTGGGCCACACCTGCACATGGTGACACTGGTCCCGCCTGGGTCTCACCTGGACATGGTGAGTCGTATCCCCACCTGGTCCTCACCTATAACTGGTGATTCTCGTTCCCACATGGAGATCATGTGGACCTGTTGTCCGCAGTGTTTCTAGCTTCTTTTTTTTAATTTTTATTTTTTATTTATTTTTTATTTTTTTTTTTATTTATTCATGATAGGCACACAGTGAGAGAGAGAGAGTTAGAGACACAGGCAGAGGAAGAAGCAGGCTCCATGCACCGGGAGCCTGACATGGGATTCGATCCCAGATCTCCAGGATCGCGCCCTGGGCCAAAGGCAGGCGCCAAACCGCTGCGCCACCCAGGGATCCCTAATTTTTATTTATTTATGATAGTCACAGAGAGGGATTGGCAGAGACACAGGCAGAGGGAGGAGCAGGCTCCATGCACAGGGAGTTCGACGTGGGATTCGATCCCGGGTCTCCAGGATCGCGCCCTGGTCCAAAGGCAGGCGCCAAACCGCTGCGCCACCCAGGGATCCCATGTGTTTCTAGCTTCTCATGTACCTCGTGACTCTGGTCCCCACCGGGGCCACACTGGGACCTGGTGAGTTTGGTTGCCACCGGCACCTCACCTGGACCTGGTGATTCTGGTCTGCACCTGAGACTACCCTGGATCTGGTGACTGTGGTCCCCACCTCAGCTTCACCTGGATTTGGGTATTCCGGTCCCCATCTGGGCCTCACCTGGCCCTGTTGACCATGGTCCTCAACTGGGCAAAATTGGGACCCGGTGACTGTGTTCCACAACTGGACCTCACCTGGACCAAGTGACTCTGGTCCCCCTCTGGGTCTCACCGTGCCCTAGTGACTGTGAACCCCACTTTGGCCTGACTTGGACCTGCTGACCCTGGATGCCACCTAAGTCTGACTTCGAACTGTTGACTCTGGTTCTTTCAAGGGCCTCCCCTGTATCTGGTGATCCTGGTCCGCATCTGGGCTTCACCTGGACGTGGTTACTCTTGTCACCACCGGGGACTCACCTGGACCTGCTTACTGTGTTCTACACCTGGGCCTCAAGTACACCTCTTGACCAGTCCCCAAGCCGGCCTCACATGGACCTGTTTCCTCTGATCCCCACCGGGGCCTCAAGTGTACCTGGTAACTCTGGTCCTCACCTGGGCCTTATCTGGGCCTAGTGACTCTGGTCCCCACCTGGACTTCACCTGGATCTGGTGACTCTGGTCCCCTCCTGGACCTCACCTGGATCTGGTGACTCTGGTCCTCAGTTCGGCCTCACATGGACCTGGTGTCTCTCGTCCCCACTTTGACCTAACTCAAAACTGCAGAATCTTGCCAAACCTAGGACGAACCCAGACCTGGGGACTCTTGTCCCCAGCTATGCCTCAATTCGACCTGACCTGATGAATCTGGTCCTCACGTGGGCCTCACATGGACTTGGGACTCAGCTGCATAGAGTGGATCTGGTTCCAACAAGAGTCTCACCTGTTACTGGTGACTCGGGTCTTTTTCTATGCCTCACAAGGACCTAGTATTCTGTTCCCCATCTGGGCCTGCATGGCCCTAGTAACTCTGGTCCTCACCCAGGCATCATTGGGACCTGGATATTCTATTCCACACCTGGGCCCCTCTTTGAGCAGGGACCTCTGGTCCCATTCTTGGCCTCAAATTAAACTGGTTACTCTGGTGCCCCTCTCGGATTCACCCTTACCTCGTGACTCTGGTCACCCCTTGGCTTCACTTGGGCCTGGTGAATCTGGTCCTTCGATGGTCTGCACCTGGATGTGGTGACTGGTCGCCACCTGGGCCTCACCTGGACTTGGTGAATCCTGTTGCCACCTGCGCCTCACCTGGACCTTGTGATTGTAGTCCCACCTGGAACTCACCTTGATCTGTTGGCTCTGGTTCCCATATGGGGCTCTCCGCGACCTGGTTCCTGTGGTCTCCATCTGGCCTCACCTGGAACACAATGACTCTGATCCATATTTGGGCATCTCCTGGACCTGTTGACTCTGGTCCTTTCCTGGCCATCATTGGGACCTGGATACTCTCTTATATACCTGGGCCTCACCTGGACCTGGTGACTGTGGTCCCACCTGGGCCTCACCTGGACGAGGTGACTGGTTCCCACAGGGACCTCACCTGGACCTGGTGACTCAGGTCCTCATCTGGGCATCATGAGACCTGGTTTTTCAGTTCCACATCGGGGCCTCACATGGACCTAGTGATTCTCGTCCCCCTCTGGGCCTCACACTGACGTGCTGACTCTGGTCCCCACCTGGATATCACCAGAACCGGGTGACTCTGGTCCCCCTCTTGGACTCATCCGGACCTGGGGACACTGGTCCTCAACTGGGTCTCAACAGGACCTGGTGAATCTACTCCTCACTTAGGCCTCGTCTGGACCTTGTGACTCTTTTCCCACCTAGCATCAATGGGACATGGTTACTCTCTTCCGCACCTGGGCCTCACATGGACATGATAACTTTGCTCCGCCCTTTGGCCTCAACTGGTCCTGATGACCCTGGTCCCCCCACCTAGGCCTCAATCTGGACCTGGAGACTGTTGTCCCCACCTGGGTCTCACCTGGACCTGGTGACTCTCGTTCCCACATGAACCACACCTGGACCTGGTGACTGTGGTTTTCTTGTAGACTCACATTTACCTGGTGTCTCCGGTGCCCACTAGGGACTCACGTGGATCTGGTGACTCTGGCCTGCTGGTTGGCCTCACTTGGACCTGGTGAGTGGGGTTGCCACCTGGGCCTCACCGAAACCTGGTGACTCAGGTCCCTTCGTGGGCCTATTGGACCTTTTAATCTGGTCATTACCTGGTCCTCTCCCAGACCCGGGGACTCTGGTCCCCAACTGGGGCTCACCTGGACCTGGTGAATCTGGTCCCCATCTGGGCCTCACCCAGTCCTGGTGACTTGGTTCCCCACCTGGACCTGATTGGTGTGGTCACTTTCTTGGCCTCACCTGGAACTGGTGACTCTGATCCTATCTGCGCGTCACCCAGTCCTGGTGACTCTGGTCCTCACCTGGGCATCATTGGTATCTGGTGACTCTGTTCCACACCTGAGCCTCACCTGGACATGATGACTCTGGAACCACTCTGGGCCTCACCCTGACCTAGTGACTCTGGACCCCATCTGGATGTCATTTGGACCAGGAGATTCTGGTACCCCTCTAGGCCTCAACCAGATCTGGTGACTCTGTTCCTCAACTGGGCCTCACCTGGACCTAGTGAATATGCTCCATCTGGGCCTCATTTGGACCTGGTGACTCTGGTCCCTACCTGGGCATCATAGGGACATGGTTCCAATGCATGGCCTGCATGTTGGCCTCACCTGGACATGGTAACTCTAGTCAGTACCTGGGTATCATTGGGATATTGTTCCTCTGCATGGCCTGCACTTTGGAATCACCTGGACCTGGTGAGTGGTGTTGTCATCTGGGCCTCAACCATGCCTGGTGACACAGGTCCCCACGCGGGCCTCACTTGGACCTGGTGAATCTGGTCCTTACCTGGTCCTCACCCAGAACTGGTAACTCTGGCCACCACCTGGGATTCACCTGGGCCTGGTGAATCTGGTCCCCATCTGGGCCTCACCCAGTCCTGGTGACTTTGATCCCCACCTGGGCCTGATTGCTGTGGACTCCTTCTTGGCCTCACCTGGAACTGGTGACTCTGATCCTAACTGGGTCTCACCCAGATCTGGTGACTCTGGTCCTCACCTGTGGACCATTATGACCTGGATACTCTGTTCCACACCTGAGCCTCTCCTGGACATGATGAATCTGGATCCCCTCTGGGCCTCAGCCTGACATGTGGACTCTGTTCCCCATCTGGATGTCACATAGACAAGGTGAATCTGGTATCCCTCTAGGCCTCAACATGACCTGGTGACTCTGGTCCTCAACTGGGCCTCACCGGAATCTAGTGAACATGGTCCCCACCTGCGCCTCATCTGGACCTGGTGACTCTGGTTCTACCTGGGCATCATGGGTACATGGTTACTGTATTACCCTCTGGGATTGACCTGATCCTGGTAACTCTGGTCCTAACTTTGGCCTCTTATGTACCAGGTGACTCTGGCTCCACCTGGGCCTCACCTGTAACTGGTGACTCTGATCCTAAGCATGGCCTCACCTGACCTGCTGACTCTGGTTCCCATCGGGAAATCACCAGGACTTCATGTCTCTGGTCCCACCTAGCCTCACCAGGACCTGGTGTCTCTGGTACCCACCTGGGTAGCATCAAGATATGCTTACACTGTTCACTAACAGTGACCAAGCCGGACCTATTAACTCCGGTCTTCACCTGAGCCACACCTAGACATGGTGACACTGGTTCCCACCTGGGTCTCACCTGGACATGGTGAGTCGGATCCCCACCTGGTCCTCACCTGTAACTGGTGATTCTCGTTCCCACATGGACATCTTGTGGACCTGGTGGCTGCAGTGTTTCTAGCTTCTCATGTACCTCGTGACTCTGGTCCCCAGCAGGGCCTGACCGGGACCTGGTGAGTGTGGTTGCCACCTGCACCTCACCTGGATCTGGTGATTCTGGTCTGCACCTGAGACTACCCTGGATCTGGTGACTGTGGTCCCCACCTGGGCTTCACCTGGATTTCGGGACTCTGGTCCCCATCTGGGCCTCACCTGGCCGTGTTGACCATGGTCCTCTACTGGGCAAAATTGGGACCCGGTGGCTGTGTTCCACAACTGGACCTCACCTGGACCAGTTGACTCTGGTCCCCCTCTGGGTCTCACCGTGCCCTAGTGACTCTTAACCCCACTTTGGCCTGACTTGGACCTGATGACCCTTGTTGCAACCTGCTCCTGACCTCGAACTTTTGACTCTGGTTCTGTCAAGAGCCTCCCCTGGACCTGGTGATCCTGGTCCACCTGGGCCTCACCTGGACGTGGTGACACTTGTCAACACCGGGGACTAACCTGGCCCTTGTTACTGTGTTCTACACCTGGACCTCAAGTAGACCTGTTGCCTCTGATCCACACCGGGGCCTCAGTTGTCGGGTAACTCTGGTCCTCATCTGGCCTCATCTGGACCTAGTGACTCTGGTCACCACCTGGGCTTCACCTGGATCTGGTGACTCTGGGCCCATCTGGACTTCACCTGGATCTGTTGACTCTGGTCCCCACCTGGACATCTCCTGGACCTGGTGACTCTCTGTCCAACATGGACCACCTGGATCTGGTGACTCTGGTCCTTACTTTGCCCTCACCTGGACCTGGTGTCTCATCCCCACATTGAACTAACTCAAAACTGCAGAATCTTGCCACACCTAGGCCGCACCCAGACCTGGTGACTCTTGTCCCCAGCTATGCCTCAATTCGACCTGATGAATCTGGTCCTCACGTGGGCCTCACATGGACCTGGGACTCAGCTCCATAGAGTCGCTCTGATTCCCACAAGGGGATCACAGATTCTGCTGACTGTGGTGTTATTCTATGCCTCACCAGGACCTAGTGATTCTGTTCCCCATCTGGGCTTTCATGGCCCTAGTGACTCTGGTCCTCACCCAGGCATCATTGGGACCTGGATAATCTATTCCACACCTGGGCCTCACTTTGACGAGGGACCTCTGGTCCATTCTGGGCCTCAAACTAAACTGGTTACTCTGGTTCCCCCTCTGGGCCTCAACCCTACCTGGTGACTCTGGTCACCCCATGGGCTTCACATGGGCCTGCTGAAACTGGTCCTTAGCTGGTCCGCACCTGGATCTGGTGATTGGTCGCCACCTGGGTCTCACCTGGACTTGTTGAATCCTGTTGCCTCCTGCGCCTCACCTGGACCTTGTGACTGTGGTCCCACCTGGACCTCACCTGGATCTGGTGGCTCTGTTTCCCATATGGGGCTCTCCTGGACCTGGTTCCTGTGGTCTCCATCTGGTCTCACCTGGAACACAATGACTCTGATCCATATTTGGGCCTCTCCTGGACCTGTTGACTCTGGTCCTTACCTGGGCATCATTGGGTCCTGGATACTCTCTTATATTCCTGTGCCTCATCTGGACCTTGTGACTGTGGTCCCACCTGGGCCTCACCTGGACGAGGTGACTTGTTCCCACAGGGACCTCACCTGGACCTGGTGGCTCAGGTCCTCATATTGGCATCATGGGGCCTGGATTCTCAGTTCCACATCGGGGCCTCACCTGGACCTAGTGATTCTCGTCCCTTCTGGGCCTCACCCTGACGTGGTGACTCTGGTCCCCACCTGGATATGACCAGTTCCGGGTGACTCTGGTCCCCCTCTGGGACTCACCCGGAGCTGGCGACACTTGTCCTCAGCTGGATCTCAACAGTACCTCTTGAATCTACTCCTTACATAGGTCTCGTCTGGACCTTGTGACTCTTTTCCCACCTGGCATCAATGGGATCATGGTTACTCTGTTTCCCTCCTGGGCCTCACCTGGACATGATAACTTTGCTCCACACCTGAGCCTCACCTGGACATGATGACTCTGGATCCCCTCTGGGCCTCCCTCTGACATGGAGACTCTGGTCACCATCTGGATGTCTCCTAGACCAGGTGAATCTGGTACCCCTCTAGGCCTCAACCAAACCTGGTGACTCTATTCCTCAACTGGGCCTTACCGGGACCTAGTGAATATGCACCAAAACTGCGCCTCATCTGGATATGGTGACTCTGGTTCTACGTGGGCATCATCGGGACATGGTTACTCTATTCCCCACTGGGAGTGACCTGATCCTGGTAACACTATTCCTGACTTTGGCATTCTCTGTACCAGGTGACTCTGGCTCCACCTGGGCCTCACCTGTAAGTGGTGCCTCTGATCATAAGCATGGCCTCAGCTGACCTGGTGACTGTGGTTCCCATCGGGACTTCACCTGGACCTCATTTCTCTGGTCCCAACTGGGCCTCAACAGGACCTAGTGTCTCGGTACCCACCTCGGTAGCATCAGGATATGGTTACACTGTTCAATAACAGTGACCCAGCGGGACCTATTAACTCTGGCCTTCACCTGGGCCACACCTGGACATGGTGATACTGGTTCCCACCTCGGTCTCACCTGGACATGGTGAGTCGGATCCCCACCTGATCCTCACCTGTAACTGGTGATTCTTGTTCCCACATGGACATCATGTGGACCTGGTGGCTGCAGTGTTTCTAGCTTCTCATGTACCTCGTGACTCTGGTCCCCACCAGGGCCTCACTGGGACCTGGTGAGTGTGGTTGCCACCTGCACCTCACCTGGACCTGGTGATTCTGGTCTGCACCTGAGACTCCCCTGTATCTGGTGACTGTGGTCCCCACCTGGGCTTCACCTGGATTTGGGGACTCTGGTCCCCATCTGGGCCTCACCTGGCCCTTTGACCATGGTCCTCTACTGGGGAAAATTGGGACCGTGTGACTGTGTTCCACAACTGGAACTCACCTGGACAAGGTGACTCTGGTCCCCCTCTGGGTCTCACCGTGCCCTAGTCACTGTGAACCCCACTTTGGCCTGACTTCGACCTGCTGAGCTGGTTGCACCTGTGCCTGACCTCGAACTGTTGACTCTGGTTCTTTCAAGGGCCTCCCCTGTACCTGGTGATCCTGATGCCCACCTGGGCCTCACCTGCATGTGGTGTCTCTAGTCACCACCGGGGACTCATCTGGACCTGCTTACTGTGTTCCACACCAGGGCCTCAATTAAACCTCTTGACCATAGTCCCCAAGCTCGCCTCACATGGACCTGTTACCTCTGATCCCCCCCGGGGCCTCACGTGTACCTGGTAACTCTGGTCCTCACCTGGGCCTCATCTGCACCTAGTGACTCTCGTCCCCACCTGGACTTCACCTGGATCTCGTGACTCTGGTCCCCACCTGGAACTCACCTATATCTGATGACTCTGGTCCCCAGCTGGACCTCTCCTGGACCTGGTGACTCTCTTTCCAACATGGAGCTCACCTGGATCTGTTGACTCTGGTCCTCAGTTTGGCCTCACCTGGACCTGGTGTCTCTCGTCCCCACTTTGACCTAACTCAGAACTGCTGAATCTTGCCCCACCTAGGCCGCACCCACACCTGGTGAATCTTGTCCCCAGCTATGCCTCAATTCGACCTGATGAATCTGGTTCTGACGTAGGGCTCACATGGACCTGGAACTCAGATGGATAGAGTGGCTCTGGATCCCACATGGGGCACACCTGATACTGGTGATTGTGGTCTTATTCTATGCCTAGCCAGGACCTAGTGATTCTGTTCCCCATCTGGGCCTGCATGGCCCTAGTGACTCTGGTCCTCACCCAGGCGTCTTTCGGACCTGGATACTCTATTCCACACCTGCGCCTCACTTTGACCAGGGACCTCTGGTCCCATTCTGGGCCTCAAACTAAACTGGTTACTCTGGTTCCCCTCTGGGCCTCACCCTTACCTGGTGACTCTGGTCACCCCTTGGGCTTCACTTGGGCCTGGTGAATCTGGTCCTTAGCTGGTCCGCATCTGGTTCGGGTGACTGTTGGCCACCTGGGCCTCACCTGGACTTGGTGAACCCTGTTGTCACCTGCGCCTCACCTGGACCTCCTGACTGTGGTCCCAACTGGACCTCACCTGGATCTGTTGGCTTGGTTCCCATATGGGGCTCTCCTGGACCTGGTTCCTGTGGTCTCCATCTGGCCTCACCTGGAACACAATGACTCTAATCCATATATGGTCCTCTCCTGGACCTGTTCACTCTGGTCCTTTCCTGGCCATCATTGGGACCTGGATATTCTCTATATACCTGGGCCTCACCTGGACCTGGTGAGTGTGCTCCCACCTGTGCCTCACCTGGACGAGGTGACTGGTTCCCACAGGGACCTCACCTGGACCTGGTGACTCAGGTCCTCATCTGGGCATCATGGGACCTGGTTTCTCAGGTCCACATTGGGGCCTCACCTGGACCTAGTGGTTCTCGTCCCCCTCTGGACCTCACCCTGACGTGCTGACTCTGGTCCCCACCTGGATATCACCAGAACCGGGTGACTATGGTCCCCCTCTGGGACTCACTCAGAGCTGGGGACACTGGTCCTCAAATGGGCCTCAACAGGACCTGGTGAATCTACTCCTCACTTAGGCCTCGTCCGTACCTTGTGACTCTTTTCCCAACTGGCATCAATGGGACATGGTTACTCTGTTCCCCACAGAGGTCTCAACTGGACATGATAACTTTTTTTTTTTTTTTTTTTTTTATTTTTTGGACATGATAACTTTGCTCAACACTTTGGCCTCAACTGGTCCTGATGAATCTGGTCCCCCCACCTAGGCCTGAATCTGGAACTGGTGACTGTGGTCCTCATCTGGGTCTCACCTGGACCTGGTGACTCTCGTTCCCACATGAACCACACCTGGACTTGGTGACTGTGGTGTTCTTGTAGACTCACATTTACCTGGTGACTCCAGTCCCCACTAGGGCCTCACCTGGATCTGGTGACTCTGGCCTGCAAGTTGGCCTCACCTGGACCTGGTGAGTGGGGTTGCCACCTGGGCCTCACACATATCTGGTGATCCACGTCCCCACGTGGGCCTCTTCGACCTGGTGAATCTTGTCCTACCTGGTACTCTTCCAGACCCGGGGACTCTGGTCACCACCTTGGCCTCCCTTGGGCCTGGTGAATCTGGTCCCATCTGGGCCTCACCCAGTCCTGGTGACTTTGTTCCCCACTTGGAACTGATTGCTGTGGACTCTTTTTGCCTCACCTGGAACTGGTGACTCTGATCCTATCTGCGCGTCACCCAGATCTGGTGACTCTGGTCCTCACCTGGGCATCATTGGTACCTGATTACTCTGTTGCACACCTGAGCCTCACCTGGACATGATGACTCTGGAACCTCTCTGGGCCTCACCCTGACCTGGTGACTCTGGTCCCCATCTTGATGTCACCTGGACCAGGTGATTCTGGTACCCCTCTAGGCCTCAACCAGATCTGGTGACCCTGGTCCTCAAATGGGCCTCACTTGGACCTAGTGAATATACACGATCTGGGCCTCATATGGACCTGGTGACTCTGGTCCCTACCTGGGCTTCATCGGGACACGGTTCCTCTGCATGGCCTGCAGGTTGGCCTCACCTACACCTGGTAACTCTGATCCCTACTTGGGCTTCATCGGGACACGGTTCCTCTGCATGGCCTGCAGGTTGGCCTCACCTGGACCTGGTGAGTGGGGTTGCCACCAGGGCCTCACCCATATCTGGTGACACAGGTCCCCCCGTGGGCCTCACTTGGACCTGGTGAATCTGGTCCTTACCTGGTCCTCACCCAGAACTGGTAACTCTGGTCACCACCTGGGAATCACCTGTACCGGGTGAATCTGGTCCCCATCAGGGCCTCACCCAGTCCTGGTGACTTTGTTCCCCACCTGGACCTGATTGCTGTGGACTCTCTCTTGGCCTCACCTGGACCTGGTGACTCTGATCCTATCTGCGGGTCACCCAGACCTGGTGACTCTGGTCCTCACCTGGGCATCATTGGTACCTGGTGACTCTGTTCTACACCTGAGCCTCACCTGGACATGATGACTCTGGAACCTCTCTGGGCCTCACCCTGACCTGGTGACTCTGGTCCCCATCTGGATGTCACCTGGACCAGGTGATTCTGGTACCCCTCTAGGCCTCAACCAGATCTGGTGACTCAGGTCCTCAACTGGGCCTCACCTGGACCTAGTGAATATGCTCCATGTGGGCCTCATTTGGACCTGGTGACTCTGGTCCCTACCTGGGCATCATAGGGATATGATTCCACTGCATGGCCTGCAGGTTGGCCTCACCTGGACCTGGTAACTCTGGTCCCTACCTGGGCATCATCGGGACACGGTTCCTCTCCATCGCCTGCAGGTTGGCCTCATCTGTACCTGGTGAGTGGGGTTGCCAACTGTGCCTCACCCATACATGGTGACACAGGTCCCCTCGTGGGCCTCAATTGGACCTGGTGAATCTGGTCCTTACCTGGTCCTTCCCCGGAACTGGTAACTCTGGTCACCACCTGGGAATCACCTGGGCCTGGTAGTCTGGTACCCATCTGGGCCTCACCCAGTCCTGGTGACTTTGTTCCAAAAAATGGACCTGATTGCTGTGGATGCCTTCTTGGCCTCACCTGGAACTGGTGACTCTGATCCTATCTGAGCGTCACCCAGACCTGGTGAATCTGGTCCTCAACTGGGCATCATTTGTACCTGGTGACTCTTTCCACACCTGATCCTCACTTGGACATGATGACTCTGGAACCTCTCTGGGCCTCACCCTGACCTGGTGACTCTGGTCCCCACTCGATGTCACCTGAACCAGGTGATTCTGGTACCCTTATAGGGCTCAACCAGATCTGGTGACTCTGGTCCTCAACTGGGCCTCACCTTGACCTGGTGAATATGCTCCATCTGGGCCTCATTTGGACATGGTGATTCTGATCCCTACCTCGGCATTACCGGGACATGGTTCCCCTCCATGGCCTGCAAGTGCGCCTCACCTGGACCTGATAACTCTAGACCCCACCTGGGCAACATCAGGACATGGTTCCTCGGCATGGCCTGCAGGTTGGCCTCACTTGGACCTAGTGAGTGGGGTTGTCACCTGAGACTCACCCATGCCTGGTGACACAGGTCCCAACGTGGTCCTCACGTGGACCTGTTGAATCTTGTCCTTACCTGGTCCTCACCCGGAACTGGTTAGTCTGGTCCCCACCTGGACTTCACCTGGATTTGGTGACTCTGGTCCCCACCTGGAACTCACCTGTATCTGGTGACTCTGGTCTCAGTTTGGCCTCACCTTTACTGGTGTCTCTCGTCCCCACGTTGACCTAACTCAGAACTGCTGAATCTTGCCCCACCTAGGCCGCACCCAGACCTGATGACTCTTGTCCCCAGCTATGCCTCAATTCGACCTGATGAATCTGGTCCTCACGTGGGCCTCACATGGACCTGGGACTCAGCGGGATAGAGTGGCTCTAGTTCCCACAAGGTGCTCACCTGATACTGGTGACTGTGTTCTTATACTATGCCTCACCAGGACCTAGTGATTCTGTTCCCCATCTGGGCTTTCATGGCCCTAGTGATTCTGGTCCTCACCCAGGCATCATTGGGACCTGGATACTCTATTCCACACCTGGGCCTCACTTTGTCCAGGGACCTCTGGTCCCATTCTGGGCCTCAAACTAAACTGGTTACTCTGGTTACCCCTCGGGGCCTCAGCCTTACCTGGTGACTCTCGTCACCCCTTGGGCTTCACTTGGGCCTGGTGAATCTGGTCCTTAGCTGGTCCGCACCTGGATGTGGTGCCTGGTCGCCACCTGGTCCTCACCTGGACATGGTGAATCCTGTTGCCGCCTGTGCCTCACCTGGACCTTGTGACTGTGGTCCCACCTGGAACTCACCTGGATCTGGTGGGTCTGGTTCCCATATGGGGCTCTCCTGGACCTGGTTCCTGTGGTCTCCATCTGGCCTCACCTGGAACACAATGACTCTGATCCATATTTGGGCCTCTCCTGGACCTGTTGACTCAGGTCCTTACCTGGGCATCATTGGGACCTGGATACTCTCTTATATACCTGGGACTCACCGGGACCTGGTGACTATGGTCCCACCTGGGCCTCACCTTGACAAGGTGACTGGTTCCCACAGGGAACTCACCTGGAACTGGTGACTCAGGTCCTCATTTGGGCATCATGGGACCTGGTTTCTAGTTCCACATCGAGGCCTCACCTGAAACTAGTGATTCTCGTCCCCCTCTGGGCCTCACCCTGACGTGGTGATTCTTGTCCCCACCTGGATATCACCAGAACCGGGTGACTCTGGTCCCCCTCTGGGACTCACTCAGAGCTGGGGACACTGGTACTCAACTGGACGTCAACAGGACCTGGTGAATCTACTCCTCACTTAGGCCTCGTCTAGACCTTGTGACTCTTTTCCCACCTGGCATCAATGGGATATGGTTACTCTGTTCCCCACATGGACATCAACTGGACATGATACCTTTGCTCCACACTTTGGCCTCAAATGATCCTGATGACTCTGGTCCCCCCACCGAGGCCTCAATCTGGACCTGGTGACTATGGTCCCCACCTGGGTCTCACCTGGACCTGGTGACTCTCGTTCCCACATGAACCACACCTGGACCTGGTGAATGTGGTTTTCTTGTACACTCACATTTACCTGGTGACTCCAGTCCCCACTAGGGACTCACCTGGATCTGGTGACTCTGGCCTGCAGGTTGGCCTCACCTGGACTGGTGTGTGGGGTTGCCACCTGGGCCTCACACATAGCTGGTGACTCAGTTCCACACGTGGGCCTCTTGGACCTGGTGAATCTCGTCCTTACCTGGTCCTCTCCCAGACCCGGGGACTCTGGTCACCACCTCGCCTCACCTGGACCTGGTGAATCTGTTCCCCTTCTGGGCCTCACCCAGTCCTGGTGACTTTGTTCCCCACCTGGACCTGATTCCTGTGGACTCCTTCTTGGCCTCACCTGGAACTGGTGACTCTGATCCTGTCTGCGCGTCACCCAGACCTGGTGACTCTGGTCCTCACCTGTGGACAATTATGACCTGGATACTCTGTTCCACATGTGTGCCTCACGTGGACATGATAACTCTGGATCCCCTCTGGGCCTCAGCCTGACATGGTGACTCTGTCCCCATCTGGATGTCACCTAGACCAGGTGAATCTGGTACCCCTCTAGGCCTCTACTTGACCTGGTGACTCTGGTCCTCAACTGGGCCTCACTGGGACCTAGTGAACATGCTCCCCACATGAGCCTCTTCTGGACCTGGTGACTCTGGCTCTACCTTGGCATCATCGGGACATAGTTACTCTATTCCCCACTGGGACTGACCTGATCCTGGTCAGTCTGATCCTGACTTTGGCCTCTTCTGTACCAGGTGACTGTCGCTCCACATGGGCCTCACCTGTAACTGGTGACTCTGATCCTAAGAATGGCCTCACCTGACCTGGTGACTGTGGTTCCCATCGGGACCTCACCTGGACCTCATATCTCTGGTCCCACCTGGGCCTCACCAGGACCTGGCCCAGAGTCATCATGTCCAGGTGAGGCTAACATGGTGACTATGGTCCCCATCAGGATGTCATCTAGAACAGGTGAATCTGGTACCCCTCTTGGCCTCAAGTAGACCTGGTGACTCTGGTCCGCAACTGGGCCTCACAGGGACCTAGTGAATATGCTCCCACCTGCGCCGATTCTGGACCTGGTGACTCTGGTCCCTACCTTAGCATCCGTGGGACACGGTTCTTCTTCATGGCCTACAGGTTGTCCTCACCTGGACCTGGTGATTGGGAGTGCCTCCTGTGCGATTGCTGTGGACACCTTCTGGGGCTCACCTGGAACTGGTGACTCTGATACTAACTGGGCCTCACCCAGATCTGGTGACTCTGGTCCTCACCTGTGGACCATTATGAACTGGATACACTTTTCCACACGTGAGCCTCACCTGCACATGTTGACTCTGGATCCCCTCTGGGCCTCAGCCTGACATGGTGACTCTGGTCCCCATCTGGATTTCACCTAGACCAGGTGAATCTGGTACCCCTCTAGGCCTCAACTTGACCTCGTGACACTGGTCCTCAACTGGGCCTCACCGGAACCTAGTGAATATGCCCCCCACCTGCGCCGCATCTTGGCATGATGACTCTGGTTCTACCTGGGCATCCTCGGGAAATGGTTACTGTATTCCCCACTGGGACTAACCTGATTCTGGTAACTCTGATCCTGACTTTGGCCTCTTCTGTACCAGGGGACTCTGGCTCCACCTGGACCTCACCTGTAACTTGTGACTCTGATCCTAAGCATGGCCTCACCTGACCTGGTGACTGTGGTTCCCATCGGGACCTCACCTGGACCTCATGTCTCTGGTTCCACCTGGGCCTCACCAGGACCTGGTGTCTCAGGTACCATCCTTGGTAGCATCAGGATATGGTTACACTGTTCACTAACAGTGACCCAGCCTGACCTATTAACTCTGGTCTTCACCTGGGCCACACCTGGACATGGTGACACTGGTTCCCACCTGGGTCTCACCTGGACATGGTGAGTCGGATCCCCACCTGGCCCTCACCTGTAACTGGTGATTTGCGTTCCCATATGGACATCATGTGGACCTGGTTGCTGCAGAGTTTCTAGTTTCTCATGTACCTCGTGACTCTGGTCCCCACCAGGGCCTCACGGGGACCTGGTGAGTGTGGTTGCCACCTGCACCTCACCTGGACCTGTTGATTCTGGTCTGCACCTGAGACTACCCTGGATCTGGTGACTGTGGTCCCGACCTGGACATTACCTGGATTTAGGGACTCCGGTCCCCATCTGTGCCTCACCTGGCCCTGTTGATCAAGGTCTCATCTGGGCAAAATTGGGCCCCGGTGACTGTGTTCCACAACTGGACCTCACCTGGACCATGTGACTCTGGTTCCCCTCTGGGCCTCACCATACCCTAGTGACTGTGAACCCCACTTTGGCCTGACTTGGACCTGCTGACCCTGGTTGCCACCTGCGCCTGACCTCGAACTGTTGACTCTGGTTCTTTCAAGGGCCTCCCCTGGTCCTGGTGATCCTGGTCCCCACCTGGGACTTACCTGGACGTGGTGACCCTTGTCACCACCGGGGACTCACTTGGACCTGCTTACTGTGTTCCACACCTGGGCCACAAGTATACCTGATCACCATGGTCCCCAAGACAGAATCACATGCACCTTTTGCCTCTGAGCCCCACCGGGGCCTCACGTGTACCTGGTAACTCTGGTCCTCACATGGGTCTCATCTGGACCTAGTGACTCTCGTCCCCACCTGGGCTTCACCTGCATCTGGTCACTCTGGTCCCCACCTGGAATTCAACTGGATCTGGTGACTCTGGTCCCCACCTGGACCTCACCTGGATCTGGTGACTCTCGTCCTCACTTTGGCCTCACCTGGACCTAAGGTCTCTCATCCCCACTTGGACCTAACTCAGAACTGCTGAACCTTGCCCCATCTAGGCCGCACCCAGACCTGATGACTCTTGTCCCCAGCTATGCCTCAATTCGACCTGATGAATCTGGTCCTGACGTGGGCCTCACATGGACCTGGGACTCAGCTGCATAGAGTGGCTCTGGTTCCCACAAGTGCCTCCCCTGATACTGGTGACTGTGGTCTTATTCTATGCCTCACCAGGACCTAGTGATTCTGTTCCCCATCTGGGCCTGCATGGCCTTAGTGACTCTGGTCCTCACCCAGGCATCATTCGGACCTGGATACTCTATTCCACACCTGGGCCTCACTTTGACCCGGGATCTCTGGTCCCATTATGGGCCTCAAACTAAACTGGTTACTCTGGTTGCCCCTCTGGGCCTCACCCTTACCTGGTGACTCTAGTCACCCCGTGGGCTTCACTTGGGGGTGGTGAATCTGGACCTTAGCTGGTTTTCACCTGGATCTGGTGACTGGTCGCCACCTGGGCCTCACCTGGACTTGGTAAATCCTGTTGCCACCTGCACCTTACCTGGACCTTGTGACTGTGGTCCCACCTGAACCTCTCCTGGATCTGGTGGCTCTGGTTCCCATATGGGGCTCTCCTGGACCTGGTTCCTGTTGTCTCCATCTGGACTCACCTGGAACACAATGACTCTGATCCATATTTGGGCCTCTCCTGAACCTGTTGACTCTGGTCCTTACCTGGGCATCATTGGGACCTGGATACTCTCTTATATACCTGGGCCTCACCTGGACCTGGTGACTGTGGTCCCACCTGGGCCTCACCTGGACGGGGTGACTGGTTCCCGCAGGGAACTCACCTGGACCTGGTGACTCAGGTCCTCATATGGGCATCATGGGACCTGCTTTCTCATTTCCACATCGGGACCTCATCTGGACCTAGTGACTCTCGTCCCCCTCTGGGCCTCACCATGACGTGGTGACTCTTGTCCCCACCTGGATATCACCGGAACCGGGTGACTCTGGTCCCCCTCTGGGACTCACCCGGAGCTGGGGACACTGGGCCTCAACTGGGCCTCAACAGGACCTGGTGAATCTACTCCTCACTTAGGCCTCATCTGGACCTTGTGACTCTTTTCCCACCTGGCATCAATAGGACACGGTTACTCTGTTCCCCACCTGGGCCTAACCTGGACACGATAACTTTGCTCCACACTTTGGCCTCAAATGGTCCTGATGACTCTCGTCCCCCCACCTAGGCCACAATCTGGACCTGGTGACTGTGGTCCCCACCAGGTTCTCACCTGGACCTGGTGACTCTCGTTCCCACAGGAACCACACCTGGACCTGGTGACTGTGGTGTTCTTGTAGACTCACATTTACCTGGAGACTCTGGTCCCCACCTGGATCTGGTGACTCTTGCCTGCAGGTTGTCCTCACCTGGACCTGGTAACTCTAGTCCCTAGATGGGCATCTTCGGGACGTGGTTCCACTGCAAGGCCTGCAGGATGGCCTCAGCTGGACCTGGTGAGTGGGGTTACCACTTGGGCCTCACCCATACTAGGTGACACAGGTCCCCACGTGGGTCTAACTTGGATCTGGTGTATCTGGTAATTCTGGTCACCTTCTCAGAATCACCTGGACTTGGTGAATCTTGTAAATCTGGTCACCACCTGGGAATCACGTGGACCTGGTGAATCTGGTCCCCATCTGGGCTTCACCCAGTCCTGATGACTTTGTTCCCCACCTGGACCTGATTGCTGTGGACTCCTTCTTGACCTCACCTGGAACTGGTGACTCTGATCCTAACTGGGCCTCACCCAGATCTGGTGACTCTGGTCCTCACCTATGGACAATTATGACCTGGATACTCTCTTCCACACCGGAGTCACACCTGCACATGATGACTCTGGAACCTCTCTAGGCCTCACCCTGACCTGGTGACTCTGGTCCCCATCTGGATTTCACCTGGTCCAGGTGATTCTGGTACCCCTCTAGGGTCAACCAGATCTGGTGACTCTGGTCCTCACATGGGCCTCACCTGGACCAAGTGAATATAATCCATCTGGGCCTCATTTGGACCTGGAACTCTGGTCCCTACCTGGGCATCATCAGAACATGGTTACTCTGCATTGCCTGCAGGTTGGCCTCACCTGGACCTGGTGAGTGTGGTTGCCACCTGGGTCTCACCCATACCTGGTGACACGGGTCCCCACGTGGGCCACACTTCGACCTGGTGAATCTGGTCCTTACCTGGTCCTCACCCGGAACTGGTAACTCCGGTCATCATCTGGGAATCTCCTGGACCTTGTGAATCTGGTCCCCGTCTGGGCCTCTCACAGTCCTGGCGACTTTGTTCCCCACCTGGACCTGATTGCTGTGGACTCCTTCTTGGCCTCACCTGGAACTAGTTACTCTGATCCTAAGTGGGCCTCACATAAATCTGCTGAATCTGGTCTTAACCTGTGGACCATCATGAACTGGATACTCTGTTCCACATCTGAGCCTCACCTGGACATGATGACTCTGGAACCACTCTGGGCCTCACCCTGACCTTGTGACTCTGGTCCCCATTAGGATGTAACCTGGACCAGGTGATTCTGGTACCCCTCTAGGCCTCAACCAGATCTGGTGACTCTGGTCCTCAACTGGGACTCACCTGGACTTAGAGAATATGCTCCATCTTGGCCTCATTTGGACCTGGTGACTCGGGCCCCTACCTGGGCAACATCGGGACATGGTTCCACTACATGGCCTGCAGGTTGGCCTCACCTGGAACTGGTGAGTAGGATTGCCACCTAGGGCTCACCCATACCTGGTGACTCAGGTCCCCACGTCGGAGTCTTGGACCTGGTGATTCTGGTCCTTACCTGGTCCTCTCCCAACCTGGGGTCTCTGGTCATCACCTGGGCCTCACCTGGACAAGGTGAATCTTGTCCCCATCTGGGCCTCACCCAGTCCTGTTTACTTTGTTCCGCACCTGGACCTGATTGCTGTGGACTCTTTCTTTGCCTCACCTGGAACTGGTGACTCTGGAACCTCTCTGGGCCTCACCCTGACCTGGTGACTCTGGTCCCCATCTGGATGTCACCTGGACCAGGTGATTCTGGTACCCCTCTAGGCCTCAACCAGATCTGGTGACTCTGGTCCTCAAATGGGCCTCACTTGGACCTAGTGAATATACTCGATCTGGGCCTCATATGGAGCTGGTGACTCTGGTCCCTACCTGGGCTTCATCGGGACACGGTTCCTCTGCATGGCCTGCAGGTTGGCCTCACCTGGACCTGGTAACTCTGATCCCTACCTGGGCTTCATCGGGACACCGTTCCTCTGCATGGCCTGCAGGTTGGCCTCACCTGGACCTGGTGAGTGGGGTTGCCACCAGGGCCTCACCCATACCTGGTGACACAGGTCCCCCCGTGGGCCTCACTTGGACCTGGTGAATCTGGTACCTACCTGGTCCTCACCCAGAACTGGTAACTCTGGTCACCACCTGGGAATCACCTGGACCGGGTGAATCTGGTCCCCATCTGGGCTTTCATGGCCCTAGTGAATCTGGTCCTCACCCAGGCATCATTGGGACCTGGATACTCTATTCCACACCTGGGCCTCACTTTGTCCAGGGACCTCTGGTCCCATTCTGGGCCTCAAACTAAACTGGTTACTCTGGTTCCCCCTCGGGATCTCACCCTTACCTGTTGACTCTCGTCACCCCTTGGGCTTCACTTGGGCCTGGTGAATCTGGTTCCTAGCTGGTCCGCACCTGGATCTGGTGACAGGTCACCACGTGGGCCTCACCTGGACTTGGTGAATCATGTTGCCACCTGCGCCTCACCTGGACCTTGTGACTTGGTCCCTCCTGGACCTCACCTGGATCTGGTAGATCTGGTTCCCATATGGGGCTCTCCTGGACCTGGTTCCTGTGGTCTCCATCTGGTCTCACCTGGAACACAATGACTCTGATCCATCTTTGGACCTCTCCTGGACTTGTTGACTCTGATCCTTACCTGTGCATCATTTGGACCTGGATACTATCTTATATACCTGGACCTCAAGAGGACCTGGTGACTGTGGTCCCACCTGGGCCTCACCTGGACGGGGTGACTGGTTCCCACAGGGACATCACCTGGACCTGGTGACTCAGGTCCTCATATGGGCATCTTGGGACCTGGTTTCACAGTTCCACATCGGGGCCTCACCTGGACCTAGTGATTCTCGTCCCCCACTGGGCCTCACCCTGACTTGTGACACTGGTCCCTACCTGGATATCACCAGAACCGGGTGACACACCCGGAGTTGGGGACACTGGTCCTCAGCTGGGCCTCAACAGGACCTGGTGAATCTACTCCAAACTTAGGCTTCGTCTGGACCTTGTGACTCTTTTCCCACCTGGCATCAATGGGACATGGTTACTCTGTTCCCCACCTGGTCCTCACCTTGACATAACTTTGCTGCACACTTTGGCCTCAACTGGTCCTGATGACTCTCGTCCCCCAACCTAGGCTTCAATCTGGACCTGGTGACTTGTCGTCCCCAACTGATTCTCAGCTGGATCTGGTGACTCCTGTTCCCACATGAACCACACCTGGACCTGGTGACTGTGGTGTTCTTGTAGACTCACATTTACCTTGTGACTCCCATCCCCACCGGGCCTCACCTGGATCTGGTGACTCTGGCCTGCAGGCTGGCCTCACCTGGACCTGGTGATTGGGGTTGCCTCCTGGGCCTCACCCATACCTGGTGACTCAGGTCCCCAAATGGGCCTCTTGGACCTGGTGATTCTGGTCCTTACCTGGTCCTCTCCCAGAACCGGGGACTCTGGTCACCACCTGGGCCTCACCTGGACCTGGTGAATCTGGTCCCCACCTGGCCTCACCCAGTCCTGGTGACTTTGTTCCCCACCTGGACCTGATTGCTGTGGACTCTTTCTTGGCCTCACCTGGACCTGGTGACTCTGATCCTATCTGCGCGTCACCCAGATCTGGTGACTCTGGTCCTCACCTGGCATCATTGGTACCTGGTGACTCTGTTCCACAGCTGAGCCTCAGCTGGACATGATGACTCTCGAACCTCTCTGTGCCTCACCCTGACCTGGTGACTCTGGTCCCCATCTGTATGTCACCTGGACCAGGGGATTCTGGTACCCGTCTAGGCCTCAACCAGATCTTGTGACTCTGGTCCTCAACTGGGCCTCACCTGGACCTAATGAATATGCTCCATCTGGGCCTCATTTGGAGCTCGTGCCTCTGGTACCTACGTGGGCACCATCGGGACATGGTTCCACTGCATGGCCTGCAGGTTGGCCTCACCTGGACCTGGTAACTCTGGTCCCTACCTGGACATCATCGGGACACGGTTCCTCTGCATGGCCAGCATGTTGGCCTCAGCCGGACCTGGTGAGTGGGGTTGCCACCTGGGGCTCACAAATACCTGGTGACACAGGTCCCCACTTGGGCCTCACTTGGACCTGGTGATTCTGGTCCCCATCTGGGCCTCACCCAGTCCTGTTGACTTTCTTCCCCACCTGGACCTGATTGCTGTGGACTCCTTCTTGGCCTCAACTGGAACTGTTGACTCTGATCCTAACTGGGCCTCACCCAGATCTGGTGACTCTGCTACTCACATGTGGACCATTATGACCTGGATACTTTGTTCCACACCTGAGCCTCACCTGGACATGCTGACTCTGGATCCCCTCTGGGCCTCACCCTGAATGGTGACTCTGGTCCCCGTCTGGATGTCACCTAGAACAGGTGAATCTGGAAACCCTCTAGGCCTCAACTTGTCCTGGTGACTCTGGGCCTCAACTTTGCCTCACCGGGACCTAGTGAACATGCTCCCCACCTGCGCCTCATCTGGACCTGGTGACTCTGGTTCTACCTGGGCGTCACCGGGACATGGTTACTCTATTCCCCACTGGGACAGACCTGATCCTGGTAACTCTGGTCCTGACGTTGGCATCTTCTGTACCAGGTGACTCTGGCTCAAACCTGGGTCTCACCAGTAACTGGTGACTCTGATCCAAAGCATGGCCTCACCTGACCTGGTGACTGTGGTTCTCATCGGACCTCACCTGGACCTCATGTCTCTGGTCCCACCTGGGCCTCACCAGGACCTGGTGTCTCTGGTACCCACCTGGGTAGCATCAGGATATGGTTACACTGTTCACTATCAGTGACCCAGCCGGACCTATTAACTCTGGTCTTCACCTGGGCCACAACTGGACATGGTGACACTGGTTCCCACATGGGTCTCACCTGGACATTGTGAGTCGGATCCCCACCTGGTCCTCACCTGTAACTGCTGATTCTCGTTCCCATATGTACATCATGTGGACCTGGTGGCTGCAGTGTTTCTAGATTCTCATGTACCCTCGTGACTCTGGTCCCCACCAGGGCCTCACCGGGACCTGGTGAGTTTGGTTGCCACCTGCACCTCACCTGGACCTGATGATTCTGGTCTGCACGTGAGACTACCCTGGATATGGTGATGTGGTCCCCACCTCGGCTTCACTGCTTTGGGGACTCAGGTCCCCATCTGGGCCTCACCTGGCCCTGTTGACCATGGTCCTCAACCTGGCAAAACTGCGACCCGGTGACTGTGTTCCACAACTGGACCTCAACTGGACCAGGTGACTCTGGTCCCACTCAGGGTATCACCGTGCCGTAGTGACTGTGAACCCCACTTTGTCCTGACTTGAACCTTCTGACCCTGGTTGCCACCTGTGTCTGATTTCGAACTGTTGACTGTGGTTCTTTCAAGTGCCTCCCCTGTACATGTTGATCCTGGTGCCCACCTGGGACTCACCTGGACGTGGTGACTCTTGCCACCACCGGGGCCTCACCTGGACCTGCTTACTGTGTTCCACACCTGGGCCTCAAGTAGTCCTGTTGACCATGGTCCCCAAGCCGGCCTCACATGGACCTGTTGTCTCTGATCCCCAGCTGGGCCTCACGTGTAACTGGTAACTCTGGTCCCCACCTGTGTCTCATCTGGACCTAGTGACTCTGGTCCCCACCTGGACCTCACCTGGATCTGGTGACTCTGGTCCTCAGTTTGGCCTCACCTGGACCTGGTGTCTCTCGGCCCCACTTTGACCTATATCAGAACTGCTGAATCTTGCCCCACCTAGGCCGCACCCAGACCTGGTGACTCTTGTCCCCAGCTATGCCTCAATTCGAACTGATGAATCTGGTCCTCACGTGGGCCTCACATGGACCTGGGACTCAGCTGGTTGAGTGGCTCTGGTTCCCACAAGGGGCTCACATGATACTACTGAGTGTGGTCTTATTCTATGCCTCACCAGGACCAAGTGATTCTGTTCCCCATCTGGGCATGCATGGCCCTAGTGACTCTAGTCCTCACCCAGGAACCATTGGGACCTGGATACTCTATTCCACACCTGGGCCTCACTTTGAACAGGGACCTTTGGCGCATTCTGGGCCGCAAACTAAACTGGTTACTCTGGTTCCCCCTGGGCCTCACCCTTACCTGGTGACTCTGGTCACCCCTTGGGCTTCACACGGGCCTGGTGAATCTGGTACTTAAGCTGGTCCTCACCTGATCTGGTGACTGGTCGCCACCTGGACCTCACCTGGACTAGGTGAACCCTGGTGCCAACAGCGCCTCACCTGGACCTTGTAACTGTGGTCCCACGTGGACCTCACCTCGATCTGGTGTCTCTGGTTCCCATATGGGGCTCTCCTGGACCTGGTTCCTGTGGTCTCCATCTGGCCTCACCTGGAACACAATGACTCTGATCCATATTTGGGCCTCTCATGGACCTGTTGACTCTCGTCCTTACCTGGGCATCATTGGACCTGGATACTCTCTTATATACCTGGGCCTCACCTGGACCTGATGACTGTGGTCCCACCTGGGCCTCACCTGGATGAGGTCACTGGTTCCCACAGGGACCTCACCTGGACCTGGTGACTCAGGTCCTCAAATGGGCATCATGGGACCTGGTTTCTCAGTTCCACATCGGGGCTTCACCTGGACCTAGTGATTCTCGTCCCCGTCTGGGCCTCACCCTGACGTGGTGACTCTGGTCCCCACCTGGATATCACCAGAACCGGGTGACTCTGTTCCCCCTGGGACTCACCCGGAGCTGGTGACACTGGTCCTCAACTGGGCCTCAAAAGGACCTGGTGAATCTACTCCTCACTTAGGCCTCATCTGGACCTTGTGACTCTTTTTCCCCTGGCATCAATGGGACATGGTTACTCTGTTCCCCACCTGGGCCTCACTTGGACATGATAAATTTGCTGCACACTTTGGCCTCAAATGGTCCTGATGACTCTGGTCCCCCCACGTAAGCCACAAACTGCACCTGGTGACTGTGGTCCCCACCTGGGTCTCACCTGGACCTGGTGACTCTGGCCTGCAGGTTGGCGTCACCTGGACCTGGTAAGTGGTGTTGCCACCTGGGCCTAACCCATAACTGGTGACTAATTCCCCACGTGGGTCTCTTGAACCTGGTGAACCTGTCCTTACCTGGTCCTCTCCCAGACCCAGGGACTCTGCTCAACACCTGGGCCTCACCTGGACCTTGTGAATCTGGTCCCCGTCTGGGCCTCACCCAGTCCTGGTGACTTTGTTCCCCACCTGGACCTGATTTCTGTGGACTCTTTCTTGCCCTCACCTGGATTTGTGACTCTGATCCTATCTGCGCGTCACCCAGATCTGGTCACTCTGGTCCTCACCTGTGGACCATTATGACCTGGATACTCTGCTCCACACCTGAGACTCACCTGGACATGATGACTCTGGATTCCCTCTGGGCCTCACCCTGACATGGTGACGCTAGTCCCCTTCTGGATATCACCTAGACCAGGTTAACCTGGTTCCCCTCTAGGCCTCAACTTGACCTGGTGACTCTGATCCTCAACTGGGCCTCACCAGGACCTAGTGAACATGCTCCCCACCTGCGCCTCATCTGGACCTGGTGACTCTGGTTCTCCCTGGGCATCATCGGAACATGGTTACTCTATTCCCCACTGGGACTGACCTGATCCTGGTAACTCTGCTCCTGACTTTGGCCTCTTCTTTACCAGGTGACTCTGGTCCACCTGGGCCTAACCTGTAACTGGTGACTCTGATCCTAAGCATGGCCTCACCTGACCTGGTGACTGTGGTTCCCATGGGACCTCACCTGGACCTCATGTCTCCGGTCCCACCTGAGCCTCACCAGGACCTGGTGTCTCTGTACCCCTGGTAGCATCAGGATATGGTTACACTGTTCACTAACAATGACCAGCCGGACCTATTAACTCTGGTCTTCACCTGGGCCACACTGGACATGGTGACACTGGTTCCCACCTGGGTCTCACCTGGACATGGAGTCAGTCCCCAATGGTCCTCCCTGTAACTGGTGATTCTCGTTCCCACATGGACATCATGGGACCTTTTGGCTGTGTGTTTCTAGCTTCTCATGTACCTCGTGGCTCTGGTCCCCACCAGGGCCTAACCGGGACCTGGTGTGTGGTTGCCACCTGCACCTGACCTGGACGTGGTGATTCTGGTCTGAACCGAGACTACCCTGGATCTGGTGACTGTGGTCCCCACCTGGCTTCACCTGGATTTGGGGCTCCGGTCCCCATCTGGGCCTACCTGGCCAGTTGACCTGGTCCTCAACTGGGCAAAATTGGGACCCGGTGACTGTGTTCCACAACTGGACCTCACCTGGACCAGGTGACTCTGGTCCCCTCTGGGTCTCACCGTGCCCTAGTGCTGGAACCCCACTTTGGCCTGACTTGGACCTGCTGACCCTGGTTGCCACCCCTGCGCCTGACGAACTGTGACTCTGGTTCTTTTAAGGGCCTCCCCTGTACCTGGTGATCCTGGTCCCCACCTGGGCCTCACCTGGACGTGGTGACTCTTGTCACCACCGGGGACTCACCTGAACCTGGTTACTGTGTCCCACACATGGGCCTCAAGTAGACCTGTTGACCATGGTCCCCAAGCCGGCCTCACATGGACCTGTTGCCTCTGATACTACCACGCCTCACGTGTACCTGGTAACTCTGGTCCTCACCTGGGCCTCATCTGCACCTAGTGACTCTGGTCCACACCTGGGCTTCACCTCGATCTGGTGACTCTGGTCCCCACCTGGACTTCACCTGGATCTGTTGACTCTGGTCCCCCTGGACCTCTCTGGTCCTGGTGACTCTCTTTCCAACATGGACCTCACATGGATCTGGTGACTCTGGTCCTCAGTTTGGACTCACCTGGAACTGGTGTCTCTCGTCCCCTTTGACCTAACTCAGAACTGCTGAATCTTGCCCCACCTAGGCCGCACCCAGACCTGGTGACTCTTGTCCCCAGCTATGCCTCATCGACCTGATGAATCTGGTCCTCACGTGGGCCTTACATGGACCTGGGACTCAGCTGGATAGAGTGGCTCTGGTTCCCACAAAGGGCTCACCTGATACTGTGACTGGGGTCTTTTCTATGCCTCACCAGGACCTACTGATTCTGTTCCCCATCTGGGCCTGCATGGCCCTAGTGTCTCGTCCTCACCCAGGCATCATTGGGACCTGGATACTCTATTCCACACCTGGGCCTCACTTTGACCAGGGACCTCTGGTCCCATTCTGGGCCTCAAACTAAACTGGTTACTCTGGTTCCCCCTCTGGGACTCACCCTTACCTGTTGAATCTGGTCACCCCTTGGGCTTCACTTGGGCCTGGTGAATCTGGTCCTTAGTTGGTCCTCACCTGGATCTGGTGAGTGGTCGCCACTGGGCCTCACCTGGACTTGGTGAATCCTGTTGCCACCTGCCCCTCACTGGACCTTGTGACTGTGGTCCCACCTGGACCTCACCTGGATCTGGTGGCTCTGGTTCCCATATGGGGCTCTCCTGGACCTGGTTCCTCTGGTCTCCATCTGGCCTCACCATGGAACACAATGACTCTGATCCATATTGGGCCTCTCCTGGACCTGTTGACTCTGGTCCTAACCTGGGCATCATTGGGACCTGGATACTCTCTTATATAACTTGGCCTGGTGAGTGTGGTCCCACCTGGGTCTCACCTGGACGAGGTGACTGGTTCCCACAGGGACCTCACCTGGACCTGGTGACTCAGGTCCTCATATGGCATATTGGGACCTGGTTTCTCAGTTCCACATCAGGGTCCTCACCTGGACCTAGTGACTCTCGCCCCTCTGGGCCTCACCCTGACGTGGTGACTCTGGTCCCCATCTGGATATCACCAGAACCGGTGACTCTGGTCCCCCTCTGGCACTCACGCGGAGCTGGGGACACTGGTCCTCAACTGGGCCACAACAGGACCTGGTGAATCTACTCCTCAATTAGGCCTCGTCTGGACCTTGTGACTCTTTTCCCACTTGGCATCAATGGGACATGGTTACTCTGTTCCCCACCTCGGCCTCACCTGGACATGATAACTTTGCTCCATACTTTGGCCTCAACTGGTCCTGATGACTCTGGTCCCCCCACTTAGGCCTCAATCTGGACCTGGTGAGTGTGGTCCCCACCTGGGTCTCACCTGGACCTGGTGACTCTCTTTCCCACATGAACCACACCTGGACCTGGTACTGTGGTGTTTTGTAGACCTCACATTTACCTGGTGACGCCGGTCCCCACTAGGGACTCACCTGATCTGGTGACTCTGGCCTGCATGATGGCCTCACCTGGACCATGTGAGTGGGTTTGCCACCAGGACCTCACCCATACCTGGTGACTCTATCGTCACGTGGGCCTCTTGGATCTGGTGAATCTGGTCCTTACCTGGTCCTCTCCCAGACCCGGGGACTCTGGTCACCACCTAGGGCTCACCTGGACTGGTGAATCTGGTCCCCATCTGGGCCTCACCCAGTCCTGGTAGCTTTGTTCCCCACCGGGACCTGATTGCTGTGGACTCTTTCTTGGCCTCACCTGGAACTGGTGACTCTGATCCTATCTGCGCGTCACCCAGATCTGGTGACTCTGGTCCCCATCTGGATCTCACCTGGACCAGGGATTCTGTACCCGTCTAGGCCTCAACCAGATATGGTGACTCTGGTCCTCAACTGGGCCTCACCTGGACCTAGTGAATATGATCCATCTTGGCCTCATTTGGACCTGGTGACTGGTCCCTACCTGGGCATCATAGGGATATGGTTCCACTGCATGGCCTGCAGGTTGGCCTCACTGGACCTTGTAACTCTGGTCCCTATCTCTGCATCATCGGGACATGGTTCCACACATGGCCTGCAATGTTGGCATCACCTGGACCTGGTAACTCTAGTCCCTACTGGGCATCATCGGGACATGGTTCCTCTGCATGGCCCGCAGTTTGGCATCTCCTGGACCTGGGGAGTGGGGTTGTCACCTGTGCCTCACCCTTGCCTGGTGACACAGGTCCCACGGGCCCTCACTTGGACCGGGTGAATCTGGTCCTTACCTTGTTCTCACCCGGAACTCGTAACTCTGGTCACCACCTGGGAATCACCTGGGCCTGGTGTTTCTGGTCCCACTGGGCGTCATCCAGTCCTGGTCACATTGTTCCCCCCCTGGACCTGATTGCTGTGGACTCTTTCTTGGCCTCACCGGAACTGGTGACTCTGATCCATCTGTGAGTCACCCAGACCTGGTGACACTGGTCCTCACCTGGACATGATTGGTACCTGGTGACTCTGTTCCACACCTGAGCCTCACCTGGACATGATGACTCTGGAACCTCTCTGGGCCTCACCCTAACCTGGTGACTCTGGTCTCCATCTGGATGCCACTTGGACCAGGTGATTCTGGTACCCCTGTAGTTCTCAACGAGATCTGGTGCCTCTGGTCCTCAACTGGGCCTCACATGGACCTAGTGAATATGCTCCATCTGGGCTTCACCTGGACCTGGTAAGTCTGGTCCCTACCTGGGCATCATCGGGACATGGTTCCACTGCATGCTGCAGGTGGCCTCACCTGGACCTGGTGAGTGGGGTGCCACCTGTGCCTCACTCATACCTGGTGACACGGTCCCCGTGGGCCTCACTTGGACCTGGTGAATATGGTCCTTACTTGGTCCTCACCCGGAACTGGTAACTCTGGTCATCATCTGGGAATCTCCTCGACGTTGTGAATCTGGTCCCCATCTGGGCCTCACCCAGTCCCTGGTGACTTTGTTCCCCACTGGACTGATTGCTATGAACTCCTTATTGGCCTCACCTGGAATTGGTGCCTCTGATCCTAACTAGCCTCACCAGATCTGGTGACTCTGGTCCTCACCTGTGGACCATTATGACCTGGATACTCTGTTCCACACCTGAGCCTCACCTGGTCATGATGACTCTGGATCCCCTCTGGGTCTCACCTGACATGGTGACTCTGGTCCCCATCTGGATATCACCAAGACCAGGTGAATATGGTACCCCTCTATGCCTCACTAGACCTAGTGACTCTGGTCCTCTACTGGCCTCAACGGGACCTAGTGAACATGCTCCCAACTGCGCCTCATCTGGACCTGGTGACTCTGGTTCTACCTGGAACATCATCGGGACATGGTTACTTTATTCCCCACTGGGACTTACCTGATCCTGGTAACTCTAGTCCTGACTTTGACCTCTTCTGTACCAGGTGAATCTGGCTCAACCAGAGCCTCACCTGTAACTGGTGACTCTGACTAAGCATGGCCTCACCTGACCTGGTGACTGTGGTGCCCATCGGGACATCACCTGGCCTCGTGTCTCTGGTCCCAACTGGGACTCTCCAGGACCTGGTGTCTCTGGTACCCACATTGGTAGCATCAGGATACGGTTACACTGTTCACTTCAGTGACCCAGCCGGACCTGTTACTCTGGTCTTCACCTGGTCCACACCTGACATGGTGACACTGTTTCCCACCAGGGTTCACCTGGACATGGTGAGTCGATCCCCACCTGGTCCTCACCTCTAACTGGTGATTCTCATTCCCACATGGACATCATGTGGAACTGGTGCGCTGCAGGTTTCTAGCTTCTCATGTACCTCGAGCATCTGGTCCGCACCAGGGCCCCACCGGGACCTGGTGTGTGTGGTTGCCACCTGCTCCTCACCAGGACCTGGTGATTCTGGTCTGCACCTGAGACTACCAAGGATCTTGTGACTGTGGTCCCCACCTGGACTTCACCTGGATTTGGGGGACTCCGGTCCCAATCCGGGCCTCACCTGGCCGTGTGTCCATGGTCTTCAACTGGACAAAATTGGGACCCGGTGACTGTGTTGTCCAACTGGACCTCACCTGGACCATGTGACTCTGGTCCCCCTCTGGGTCTCACCATGCCCTAGTGACTGTGAACCC